>NW_028318578.1:260000-387500 GCF_062004578.1 Staurois parvus | reverse complement strand
GTCAAAGTGCTGCTAGATGGCCAAGGGAAAATTTGCTAGACTAGTTGGTCCTGTGGGGTGAAATGGGACAGAAGTTAACCAACGCCCATGTAGACATACGGAAACATCAGAAGGAAAAAAGGACATCTGGGGAAAAAAGACCTTTAAACAATGGGGCCTAGCCAAGGGAGGTAGAGCCGGTGGTTCCATGGTGTAATGGTTAGCACTCTGGACTTTGAATCCAGCAATCCGAGTTCAAATCTCGGTGGGACCTCATTTTTCACACTGCCTACTGCTTCGCAACTTGCGTCTTACTGACACAAAGGCCACTCAGAAAAGCAGCTGCTGAAAACATAGATGCTTAGCAAGCTACTGACCACAGCTACTTTGGGACATAAGCTCCACAGATCGCTATCCATAGACTCAAACTTTCAGCTAATATTGCGTGGCTCTCTCATTTGGAGAAAAGCTCCGGGAAAGAATGACATGAGAAAGGAATATTGAAAGAAGGGCTCTTTGAGGTCACGCATTCCTAATCCATTGGCTTCTCTTTGTCCAAGTTGAAATCCAGACAACTTGGAGTTTTGCTTGGGTTTACAGCAGAGACGTAAAGCTTCACGTCAGCTAGCTGGGCAGGCTGATGAAGAGAAGAGCTCCCTAAAAGAAGGCAACATTGGTAGCTATCTCTTTTGCTCCCAGGGGCGGGTAAGGGCACACCTGCATTACTGGTGAATATCCAAAAGGGGGAAGGAAGGACTCCGGGGCAAGAAGTGAGAAGAAAAAGGTGTCTTTGGGAGAGAAAAGAAGGGAAGACAAGAGTCTACTAAGAAAGCAAGTGAGAGGACAAGCCATTCTCTGGAAGAGGATGCAAGGAGAAAGGAGGGTTTCTGGGAGGGGATAGTAAGGGAAAAGGAGTGTCTCCTCAAAAGGAATCAAAGAAAAATGTGGGTTACTGGGAGAGGATGTGTGGGAAAAGGAGAGCCCAGGACCTAGCGATGGCTAAGCAAACTAATAATACAGCGAGTTCTTGGACAAATGAAAATCCACAACCGTATGTTCTCCTGCACAAAAAAAGATGGTGATGGCGGTGGTGCAAAAAAAACCCTTTCATGTGGTCCTCGTTAGTATAGTGGTGAGTATCCCCGCCTGTCACGCAGGAGACCGGGGTTCGATTCCCCGACGGGGAGATGGCTTTTTCTACCCACTTAGCAGCACGCCTAACTCACCACGCTCAACTCAAGTCCTTGAATGCTCTTTCAAGAGGGAGCTTTGAGCTCACATTTGTACAAATCAATCTTATGGCCACCCGGACGCTGGCTTAGTCATTTCTCCCACATCTAGTCAGCTCCACATTTCTCAACAAGCTTGGTGTTTACTTCTGCACGCTGCTGATTGGTGCCATCCCACTTTTGACCCCAGAAACCTTGGGATGGCAGCATCTAAGTTCATGCCCTTTGCTTCATCAAGTATAGATGTCATAGTGCTGCTAGATGGCCAAGGGAAAATTTGCTAGACTGGTCGGTCCTGTGGGGTGAAATGGGACAGAAGTTAACCAATGCCCATGTAGACATACGCAAAGATCACAAGGAGGACATGTGAGGGGGGAAAAAAAAAGTCTAAACAATTGGGCCTGGCCAAGCAGTACAGATCCAAAGGTTCCATGGTGTAATGGTTAGCACTCTGGACTCTGAATCCAGCGATCCGAGTTCAAATCTCGGTGGGACCTTCCTTTTCACACTGTCTACTGCTTGGCAACTTGTGTCTTACTGACACAAAGGCCACTGGGAAAAGCAGGATGTGTGGGAAAAGGAGAGCCCAGGACCTAGCGATTGCTAAGCAAACTAATAATAAAGCCAGTTCTTGGAAAAAAGAAAATCCACAACCGTATGTCTTGCTGCACGAAAAAGATGGTGGTGGTGAAAAAGAAAGACTTTCATGTGGTCCTCGTTAGTATAGTGGTGAGTATCCCCGCCTGTCACGCGGGAGACCGGCGTTCGATTCCCCGACGGGGAGATGGCTTTTTCTACCCACTTAGCAGCACGCTTAACTCACCACGCTCAACTTCAAGTCCTTGAATGCTCTTTCAAGAGGGAGCTTTGAGCTCACATTTGCACAACCTGGGCATTCTACAAATCATTCTTATGTTGAAACCGACGCTGGCTTAGTCATTTCTCCCACAACTAGTCATCTACAAATTTCTCAACAAGCTTGGTGTCTACTCCTGCACGGTGGTGATTGGCGCCATCCCACTTTTGGCCCCAGAAACCTTGGGATGGCAGCGTCTACGTTCCTGCCCCTTGGTTCATCAATTATAGATGTCAAAGTGCTGCTAGATGGCCAAGGGAAAATTTGCTAGACTAGTTGGTCCTGTGGGGTGAAATGGGACAGAAGTTAACCAACGCCCATGTAGACATACGGAAACATCAGAAGGAAAAAAGGACATCTGGGGAAAAAAGACCTTTAAACAATGGGGCCTAGCCAAGGGAGGTAGAGCCAGTGGTTCCATGGTGTAATGGTTAGCACTCTGGACTTTGAATCCAGCAATCCGAGTTCAAATCTCGGTGGGACCTCATTTTTCACACTGCCTACTGCTTCGCAACTTGCGTCTTACTGACACAAAGGCCACTCAGAAAAGCAGCTGCTGAAAACATAGATGCTTAGCAAGCTACTGACCACAGCTACTTTGGGACATAAGCTCCACAGATCGCTATCCATAGACTCAAACTTTCAGCTAATATTGCGTGGCTCTCTCATTTGGAGAAAAGCTCCGGGAAAGAAGGACATGAGAAAGGACTATTGAAAGAAGGGCTCTTTAAGGTCACGCATTCCTAATCCATTGGCTTCTCTTTGTCCAAGTTGAAATCCGGACAACTTGGAGTTTTGCTTGGGTTTACAGCAGAGACGTAAAGCTTCACGTCAGCTAGCTGGGCAGGCTGATGAAGAGAAGAGCTCCCTAAAAGAAGGCAACATTGGTAGCTATCTCTTTTGCTCCCAGGGGCGGGTAAGGGCACACCTGCATTACTGGTGAATATCCAAAAGGGGGAAGGAAGGACTCCGGGGCAAGAAGTGAGAAGAAAAAGGTGTCTTTGGGAGAGAAAAGAAGGGAAGACAAGAGTCTACTAAGAAAGCAAGTGAGAGGACAAGCCATTCTCTGGAAGAGGATGCAAGGAGAAAGGAGGGTTTCTGGGAGGGGATAGTAAGGGAAAAGGAGTGTCTCCTCAAAAGGAATCAAAGAAAAATGTGGGTTACTGGGAGAGGATGTGTGGGAAAAGGAGAGCCCAGGACCTAGCGATGGCTAAGCAAACTAATAATACAGCGAGTTCTTGGACAAATGAAAATCCACAACCGTATGTTCTCCTGCACAAAAAAAGATGGTGATGGCGGTGGTGCAAAAAAAACCCTTTCATGTGGTCCTCGTTAGTATAGTGGTGAGTATCCCCGCCTGTCACGCGGGAGACCGGGGTTCGATTCCCCGACGGGGAGATGGCTTTTTCTACCCACTTAGCAGCACGCCTAACTCACCACGCTCAACTCAAGTCCTTGAATGCTCTTTCAAGAGGGAGCTTTGAGCTCACATTTGTACAAATCAATCTTATGGCCACCCGGACGCTGGCTTAGTCATTTCTCCCACATCTAGTCAGCTCCACATTTCTCAACAAGCTTGGTGTTTACTTCTGCACGCTGCTGATTGGCGCCATCCCACTTTTGACCCCAGAAACCTTGGGATGGCAGCATCTAAGTTCATGCCCTTTGCTTCATCAAGTATAGATGTCATAGTGCTGCTAGATGGCCAAGGGAAAATTTGCTAGACTGGTCGGTCCTGTGGGGTGAAATGGGACAGAAGTTAACCAATGCCCATGTAGACATACGCAAAGATCACAAGGAGGACATGTGAGGGGGGAAAAAAAAAGTCTAAACAATTGGGCCTGGCCAAGCAGTACAGATCCAAAGGTTCCATGGTGTAATGGTTAGCACTCTGGACTCTGAATCCAGCGATCCGAGTTCAAATCTCGGTGGGACCTTCCTTTTCACACTGTCTACTGCTTGGCAACTTGTGTCTTACTGACACAAAGGCCACTGGGAAAAGCAGGATGTGTGGGAAAAGGAGAGCCCAGGACCTAGCGATTGCTAAGCAAACTAATAATAAAGCCAGTTCTTGGAAAAAAGAAAATCCACAACCGTATGTCTTGCTGCACGAAAAAGATGGTGGTGGTGAAAAAGAAAGACTTTCATGTGGTCCTCGTTAGTATAGTGGTGAGTATCCCCGCCTGTCACGCGGGAGACCGGCGTTCGATTCCCCGACGGGGAGATGGCTTTTTCTACCCACTTAGCAGCACGCTTAACTCACCACGCTCAACTTCAAGTCCTTGAATGCTCTTTCAAGAGGGAGCTTTGAGCTCACATTTGCACAACCTGGGCATTCTACAAATCATTCTTATGTTGAAACCGACGCTGGCTTAGTCATTTCTCCCACAACTAGTCATCTACAAATTTCTCAACAAGCTTGGTGTCTACTCCTGCACGGTGGTGATTGGCGCCATCCCACTTTTGGCCCCAGAAACCTTGGGATGGCAGCGTCTACGTTCCTGCCCCTTGGTTCATCAATTATAGATGTCAAAGTGCTGCTAGATGGCCAAGGGAAAATTTGCTAGACTAGTTGGTCCTGTGGGGTGAAATGGGACAGAAGTTAACCAACGCCCATGTAGACATACGGAAACATCAGAAGGAAAAAAGGACATCTGGGGAAAAAAGACCTTTAAACAATGGGGCCTAGCCAAGGGAGGTAGAGCCAGTGGTTCCATGGTGTAATGGTTAGCACTCTGGACTTTGAATCCAGCAATCCGAGTTCAAATCTCGGTGGGACCTCATTTTTCACACTGCCTACTGCTTCGCAACTTGCGTCTTACTGACACAAAGGCCACTCAGAAAAGCAGCTGCTGAAAACATAGATGCTTAGCAAGCTACTGACCACAGCTACTTTGGGACATAAGCTCCACAGATCGCTATCCATAGACTCAAACTTTCAGCTAATATTGCGTGGCTCTCTCATTTGGAGAAAAGCTCCGGGAAAGAAGGACATGAGAAAGGACTATTGAAAGAAGGGCTCTTTAAGGTCACGCATTCCTAATCCATTGGCTTCTCTTTGTCCAAGTTGAAATCCGGACAACTTGGAGTTTTGCTTGGGTTTACAGCAGAGACGTAAAGCTTCACGTCAGCTAGCTGGGCAGGCTGATGAAGAGAAGAGCTCCCTAAAAGAAGGCAACATTGGTAGCTATCTCTTTTGCTCCCAGGGGCGGGTAAGGGCACACCTGCATTCCTGGTGAATATCCAAAAGGGGGAAGGAAGGACTCCGGGGCAAGAAGTGAGAAGAAAAAGGTGTCTTTGGGAGAGAAAAGAAGGGAAGACAAGAGTCTACTAAGAAAGCAAGTGAGAGGACAAGCCATTCTCTGGAAGAGGATGCAAGGAGAAAGGAGGGTTTCTGGGAGGGGATAGTAAGGGAAAAGGAGTGTCTCCTCAAAAGGAATCAAAGAAAAATGTGGGTTACTGGGAGAGGATGTGTGGGAAAAGGAGAGCCCAGGACCTAGCGATGGCTAAGCAAACTAATAATACAGCGAGTTCTTGGACAAATGAAAATCCACAACCGTATGTTCTCCTGCACAAAAAAAGATGGTGATGGCGGTGGTGCAAAAAAAACCCTTTCATGTGGTCCTCGTTAGTATAGTGGTGAGTATCCCCGCCTGTCACGCGGGAGACCGGGGTTCGATTCCCCGACGGGGAGATGGCTTTTTCTACCCACTTAGCAGCACGCCTAACTCACCACGCTCAACTCAAGTCCTTGAATGCTCTTTCAAGAGGGAGCTTTGAGCTCACATTTGTACAAATCAATCTTATGGCCACCCGGACGCTGGCTTAGTCATTTCTCCCACATCTAGTCAGCTCCACATTTCTCAACAAGCTTGGTGTTTACTTCTGCACGCTGCTGATTGGTGCCATCCCACTTTTGACCCCAGAAACCTTGGGATGGCAGCATCTAAGTTCATGCCCTTTGCTTCATCAAGTATAGATGTCAAAGTGCTGCTAGATGGCCAAGGGAAAATTTGCTAGACTGGTCGGTCCTGTGGGTGAAATGGGACAGAAGTTAACCAATGCCCATGTAGACATACGCAAAGATCACAAGGAGGACATGTGAGGGGGGGAAAAAAAAAGTCTAAACAATTGGGCCTGGCCAAGCAGTACAGATCCAAAGGTTCCATGGTGTAATGGTTAGCACTCTGGACTCTGAATCCAGCGATCCGAGTTCAAATCTCGGTGGGACCTTCCTTTTCACACTGTCTACTGCTTGGCAACTTGTGTCTTACTGACACAAAGGCCACTGGGAAAAGCAGGATGTGTGGGAAAAGGAGAGCCCAGGACCTAGCGATTGCTAAGCAAACTAATAATAAAGCCAGTTCTTGGAAAAAAGAAAATCCACAACCGTATGTCTTGCTGCACGAAAAAGATGGTGGTGGTGAAAAAGAAAGACTTTCATGGGGTCCTCGTTAGTATAGTGGTGAGTATCCCCGCCTGTCACGCGGGAGACCGGGGTTCGATTCCCCGACGGGGAGATGGCTTTTTCTACCCACTTAGCAGCACGCTTAACTCACCACGCTCAACTTCAAGTCCTTGAATGCTCTTTCAAGAGGGAGCTTTGAGCTCACATTTGCACAACCTGGGCATTCTACAAATCATTCTTATGTTGAAACCGACGCTGGCTTAGTCATTTCTCCCACAACTAGTCATCTACAAATTTCTCAACAAGCTTGGTGTCTACTCCTGCACGGTGGTGATTGGCGCCATCCCACTTTTGGCCCCAGAAACCTTGGGATGGCAGCGTCTACGTTCCTGCCCCTTGGTTCATCAATTATAGATGTCAAAGTGCTGCTAGATGGCCAAGGGAAAATTTGCTAGACTAGTTGGTCCTGTGGGGTGAAATGGGACAGAAGTTAACCAACGCCCATGTAGACATACGGAAACATCAGAAGGAAAAAAGGACATCTGGGGGAAAAAAGACCTTTAAACAATGGGGCCTAGCCAAGGGAGGTAGAGCCGGTGGTTCCATGGTGTAATGGTTAGCACTCTGGACTTTGAATCCAGCAATCCGAGTTCAAATCTCGGTGGGACCTCTTTTTTCACACTGCCTACTGCTTCGCAACTTGCGTCTTACTGACACAAAGGCCACTCAGAAAAGCAGCTGCTGAAAACATAGATGCTTAGCAAGCTACTGACCACAGCTACTTTGGGACATAAGCTCCACAGATCGCTATCCATAGACTCAAACTTTCAGCTAATATTGCGTGGCTCTCTCATTTGGAGAAAAGCTCCGGGAAAGAATGACATGAGAAAGGAATATTGAAAGAAGGGCTCTTTAAGGTCACGCATTCCTAATCCATTGGCTTCTCTTTGTCCAAGTTGAAATCCAGACAACTTGGAGTTTTGCTTGGGTTTACAGCAGAGACGTAAAGCTTCACGTCAGCTAGCTGGGCAGGCTGATGAAGAGAAGAGCTCCCTAAAAGAAGGCAACATTGGTAGCTATCTCTTTTGCTCCCAGGGGCGGGTAAGGGCACACCTGCATTCCTGGTGAATATTCAAAAGGGGGAAGGAAGGACTCCGGGGCAAGAAGTGAGAAGAAAAAGGTGTCTTTGGGAGAGAAAAGAAGGGAAGACAAGAGTCTACTAAGAAAGCAAGTGAGAGGACAAGCCATTCTCTGGAAGAGGATGCAAGGAGAAAGGAGGGTTTCTGGGAGGGGATAGTAAGGGAAAAGGAGTGTCTCCTCAAAAGGAATCAAAGAAAAATGTGGGTTACTGGGAGAGGATGTGTGGGAAAAGGAGAGCCCAGGACCTAGCGATGGCTAAGCAAACTAATAATACAGCGAGTTCTTGGACAAATGAAAATCCACAACCGTATGTTCTCCTGCACAAAAAAAGATGGTGATGGCGGTGGTGCAAAAAAAACCCTTTCATGTGGTCCTCGTTAGTATAGTGGTGAGTATCCCCGCCTGTCACGCGGGAGACCGGGGTTCGATTCCCCGACGGGGAGATGGCTTTTTCTACCCACTTAGCAGCACGCCTAACTCACCACGCTCAACTCAAGTCCTTGAATGCTCTTTCAAGAGGGAGCTTTGAGCTCACATTTGTACAAATCAATCTTATGGCCACCCGGACGCTGGCTTAGTCATTTCTCCCACATCTAGTCAGCTCCACATTTCTCAACAAGCTTGGTGTTTACTTCTGCACGCTGCTGATTGGTGCCATCCCACTTTTGACCCCAGAAACCTTGGGATGGCAGCATCTAAGTTCATGCCCTTTGCTTCATCAAGTATAGATGTCAAAGTGCTGCTAGATGGCCAAGGGAAAATTTGCTAGACTGGTCGGTCCTGTGGGGTGAAATGGGACAGAAGTTAACCAATGCCCATGTAGACATACGCAAAGATCACAAGGAGGACATGTGAGGGGGGGAAAAAAAAAGTCTAAACAATTGGGCCTGGCCAAGCAGTACAGATCCAAAGGTTCCATGGTGTAATGGTTAGCACTCTGGACTCTGAATCCAGCGATCCGAGTTCAAATCTCGGTGGGACCTTCCTTTTCACACTGTCTACTGCTTGGCAACTTGTGTCTTACTGACACAAAGGCCACTGGGAAAAGCAGGATGTGTGGGAAAAGGAGAGCCCAGGACCTAGCGATTGCTAAGCAAACTAATAATAAAGCCAGTTCTTGGAAAAAAGAAAATCCACAACCGTATGTCTTGCTGCACGAAAAAGATGGTGGTGGTGAAAAAGAAAGGCTTTCATGTGGTCCTCGTTAGTATAGTGGTGAGTATCCCCGCCTGTCACGCGGGAGACCGGGGTTCGATTCCCCGACGGGGAGATGGCTTTTTCTACCCACTTAGCAGCACGCTTAACTCACCACGCTCAACTTCAAGTCCTTGAATGCTCTTTCAAGAGGGAGCTTTGAGCTCACATTTGCACAACCTGGGCATTCTACAAATCATTCTTATGTTGAAACCGACGCTGGCTTAGTCATTTCTCCCACAACTAGTCATCTACAAATTTCTCAACAAGCTTGGTGTCTACTCCTGCACGGTGGTGATTGGCGCCATCCCACTTTTGGCCCCAGAAACCTTGGGATGGCAGCGTCTACGTTCCTGCCCCTTGGTTCATCAATTATAGATGTCAAAGTGCTGCTAGATGGCCAAGGGAAAATTTGCTAGACTAGTTGGTCCTGTGGGGTGAAATGGGACAGAAGTTAACCAACGCCCATGTAGACATACGGAAACATCAGAAGGAAAAAAGGACATCTGGGGAAAAAAGACCTTTAAACAATGGGGCCTAGCCAAGGGAGGTAGAGCCGGTGGTTCCATGGTGTAATGGTTAGCACTCTGGACTTTGAATCCAGCAATCCGAGTTCAAATCTCGGTGGGACCTCTTTTTTCACACTGCCTACTGCTTCGCAACTTGCGTCTTACTGACACAAAGGCCACTCAGAAAAGCAGCTGCTGAAAACATAGATGCTTAGCAAGCTACTGACCACAGCTACTTTGGGACATAAGCTCCACAGATCGCTATCCATAGACTCAAACTTTCAGCTAATATTGCGTGGCTCTCTCATTTGGAGAAAAGCTCCGGGAAAGAATGACATGAGAAAGGAATATTGAAAGAAGGGCTCTTTGAGGTCACGCATTCCTAATCCATTGGCTTCTCTTTGTCCAAGTTGAAATCCAGACAACTTGGAGTTTTGCTTGGGTTTACAGCAGAGACGTAAAGCTTCACGTCAGCTAGCTGGGCAGGCTGATGAAGAGAAGAGCTCCCTAAAAGAAGGCAACATTGGTAGCTATCTCTTTTGCTCCCAGGGGCGGGTAAGGGCACACCTGCATTACTGGTGAATATCCAAAAGGGGGAAGGAAGGACTCCGGGGCAAGAAGTGAGAAGAAAAAGGTGTCTTTGGGAGAGAAAAGAAGGGAAGACAAGAGTCTACTAAGAAAGCAAGTGAGAGGACAAGCCATTCTCTGGAAGAGGATGCAAGGAGAAAGGAGGGTTTCTGGGAGGGGATAGTAAGGGAAAAGGAGTGTCTCCTCAAAAGGAATCAAAGAAAAATGTGGGTTACTGGGAGAGGATGTGTGGGAAAAGGAGAGCCCAGGACCTAGCGATGGCTAAGCAAACTAATAATACAGCGAGTTCTTGGACAAATGAAAATCCACAACCGTATGTTCTCCTGCACAAAAAAAGATGGTGATGGCGGTGGTGCAAAAAAAACCCTTTCATGTGGTCCTCGTTAGTATAGTGGTGAGTATCCCCGCCTGTCACGCGGGAGACCGGGGTTCGATTCCCCGACGGGGAGATGGCTTTTTCTACCCACTTAGCAGCACGCTTAACTCACCACGCTCAACTTCAAGTCCTTGAATGCTCTTTCAAGAGGGAGCTTTGAGCTCACATTTGCACAACCTGGGCATTCTACAAATCATTCTTATGTTGAAACCGACGCTGGCTTAGTCATTTCTCCCACAACTAGTCATCTACAAATTTCTCAACAAGCTTGGTGTCTACTCCTGCACGGTGGTGATTGGCGCCATCCCACTTTTGGCCCCAGAAACCTTGGGATGGCAGCGTCTACGTTCCTGCCCCTTGGTTCATCAATTATAGATGTCAAAGTGCTGCTAGATGGCCAAGGGAAAATTTGCTAGACTAGTTGGTCCTGTGGGGTGAAATGGGACAGAAGTTAACCAACGCCCATGTAGACATACGGAAACATCAGAAGGAAAAAAGGACATCTGGGGGAAAAAAGACCTTTAAACAATGGGGCCTAGCCAAGGGAGGTAGAGCCGGTGGTTCCATGGTGTAATGGTTAGCACTCTGGACTTTGAATCCAGCAATCCGAGTTCAAATCTCGGTGGGACCTCTTTTTTCACACTGCCTACTGCTTCGCAACTTGCGTCTTACTGACACAAAGGCCACTCAGAAAAGCAGCTGCTGAAAACATAGATGCTTAGCAAGCTACTGACCACAGCTACTTTGGGACATAAGCTCCACAGATCGCTATCCATAGACTCAAACTTTCAGCTAATATTGCGTGGCTCTCTCATTTGGAGAAAAGCTCCGGGAAAGAATGACATGAGAAAGGAATATTGAAAGAAGGGCTCTTTGAGGTCACGCATTCCTAATCCATTGGCTTCTCTTTGTCCAAGTTGAAATCCAGACAACTTGGAGTTTTGCTTGGGTTTACAGCAGAGACGTAAAGCTTCACGTCAGCTAGCTGGGCAGGCTGATGAAGAGAAGAGCTCCCTAAAAGAAGGCAACATTGGTAGCTATCTCTTTTGCTCCCAGGGGCGGGTAAGGGCACACCTGCATTACTGGTGAATATCCAAAAGGGGGAAGGAAGGACTCCGGGGCAAGAAGTGAGAAGAAAAAGGTGTCTTTGGGAGAGAAAAGAAGGGAAGACAAGAGTCTACTAAGAAAGCAAGTGAGAGGACAAGCCATTCTCTGGAAGAGGATGCAAGGAGAAAGGAGGGTTTCTGGGAGGGGATAGTAAGGGAAAAGGAGTGTCTCCTCAAAAGGAATCAAAGAAAAATGTGGGTTACTGGGAGAGGATGTGTGGGAAAAGGAGAGCCCAGGACCTAGCGATGGCTAAGCAAACTAATAATACAGCGAGTTCTTGGACAAATGAAAATCCACAACCGTATGTTCTCCTGCACAAAAAAAGATGGTGATGGCGGTGGTGCAAAAAAAAACCCTTTCATGTGGTCCTCGTTAGTATAGTGGTGAGTATCCCTGCCTGTCACGCGGGAGACCGGGGTTCGATTCCTCGACGGGGAGATGGCTTTTTCTACCCACTTAGCAGCACGCCTAACTCACCACGCTCAACTCAAGTCCTTGAATGCTCTTTCAAGAGGGAGCTTTGAGCTCACATTTGTACAAATCAATCTTATGGCCACCCGGACTCTGGCTTAGTCATTTCTCCCACATCTAGTCAGCTCCACATTTCTCAACAAGCTTGGTGTTTACTTCTGCACGCTGCTGATTGGTGCCATCCCACTTTTGACCCCAGAAACCTTGGGATGGCAGCATCTAAGTTCATGCCCTTTGCTTCATCAAGTATAGATGTCAAAGTGCTGCTAGATGGCCAAGGGAAAATTTGCTAGACTGGTCGGTCCTGTGGGGTGAAATGGGACAGAAGTTAACCAATGCCCATGTAGACATACGCAAAGATCACAAGGAGGACATGTGAGGGGGGAAAAAAAAAAGTCTAAACAATTGGGCCTGGCCAAGCAGTACAGATCCAAAGGTTCCATGGTGTAATGGTTAGCACTCTGGACTCTGAATCCAGCGATCCGAGTTCAAATCTCGGTGGGACCTTCCTTTTCACACTGTCTACTGCTTGGCAACTTGTGTCTTACTGACACAAAGGCCACTGGGAAAAGCAGGATGTGTGGGAAAAGGAGAGCCCAGGACCTAGCGATTGCTAAGCAAACTAATAATAAAGCCAGTTCTTGGAAAAAAGAAAATCCACAACCGTATGTCTTGCTGCACGAAAAAGATGGTGGTGTTGAAAAAGAAAGACTTTCATGTGGTCCTCGTTAGTATAGTGGTGAGTATCCCCGCCTGTCAGGCGGGAGACCGGGGTTCGATTCCCCGACGGGGAGATGGCTTTTTCTACCCACTTAGCAGCACGCTTAACTCACCACGCTCAACTTCAAGTCCTTGAATGCTCTTTCAAGAGGGAGCTTTGAGCTCACATTTGCACAACCTGGGCATTCTACAAATCATTCTTATGTTGAAACCGACGCTGGCTTAGTCATTTCTCCCACAACTAGTCATCTACAAATTTCTCAACAAGCTTGGTGTCTACTCCTGCACGGTGGTGATTGGCGCCATCCCACTTTTGGCCCCAGAAACCTTGGGATGGCAGCGTCTACGTTCCTGCCCCTTGGTTCATCAATTATAGATGTCAAAGTGCTGCTAGATGGCCAAGGGAAAATTTGCTAGACTAGTTGGTCCTGTGGGGTGAAATGGGACAGAAGTTAACCAATGCCCATGTAGACATACGGAAACATCAGTAGGAAAGAAGGACATCTGGGGGAAAAAAAGACCTTTAAACAATGGGGCCTAGCCAAGTGAGGTAGAGCCGGTGGTTCCATGGTGTAATGGTTAGCACTCTGGATTTTGAATCCAGCAATCCGAGTTCAAATCTCAGTGGGACCTCTTTTTTCACACTGCCTACTGCTTCGCAACTTGCGTCTTACTGACACAAAGGCCACTCAGAAAAGCAGCTGCTGAAAACATAGATGCTTAGCAAGCTACTGACCACAGCTACTTTGGGACATAAGCTCCACAGATCGCTATCCATAGACTCAAACTTTCAGCTAATATTGCGTGGCTCTCTCATTTGGAGAAAAGCTCCGGGAAAGAAGGACATGAGAAAGGACTATTGAAAGAAGGGCTCTTTAAGGTCACGCATTCCTAATCCATTGGCTTCTCTTTGTCCAAGTTGAAATCCGGACAACTTGGAGTTTTGCTTGGGTTTACAGCAGAGACGTAAAGCTTCACGTCAGCTAGCTGGGCAGGCTGATGAAGAGAAGAGCTCCCTAAAAGAAGGCAACATTGGTAGCTATCTCTTTTGCTCCCAGGGGCGGGTAAGGGCACACCTGCATTCCTGGTGAATATTCAAAAGGGGGAAGGAAGGACTCCGGGGCAAGAAGTGAGAAGAAAAAGGTGTCTTTGGGAGAGAAAAGAAGGGAAGACAAGAGTCTACTAAGAAAGCAAGTGAGAGGACAAGCCATTCTCTGGAAGAGGATGCAAGGAGAAAGGAGGGTTTCTGGGAGGGGATAGTAAGGGAAAAGGAGTGTCTCCTCAAAAGGAATCAAAGAAAAATGTGGGTTACTGGGAGAGGATGTGTGGGAAAAGGAGAGCCCAGGACCTAGCGATGGCTAAGCAAACTAATAATACAGCGAGTTCTTGGACAAATGAAAATCCACAACCGTATGTTCTCCTGCACAAAAAAAGATGGTGATGGCGGTGGTGCAAAAAAAACCCTTTCATGTGGTCCTCGTTAGTATAGTGGTCAGTATCCCCGCCTGTCACGCGGGAGACCGGGGTTCGATTCCCCGACGGGGAGATGGCTTTTTCTACCCACTTAGCAGCACGCCTAACTCACCACGCTCAACTCAAGTCCTTGAATGCTCTTTCAAGAGGGAGCTTTGAGCTCACATTTGTACAAATCAATCTTATGGCCACCCGGACGCTGGCTTAGTCATTTCTCCCACATCTAGTCAGCTCCACATTTCTCAACAAGCTTGGTGTTTACTTCTGCACGCTGCTGATTGGTGCCATCCCACTTTTGACCCCAGAAACCTTGGGATGGCAGCATCTAAGTTCATGCCCTTTGCTTCATCAAGTATAGATGTCAAAGTGCTGCTAGATGGCCAAGGGAAAATTTGCTAGACTGGTCGGTCCTGTGGGGTGAAATGGGACAGAAGTTAACCAATGCCCATGTAGACATACGCAAAGATCACAAGGAGGACATGTGAGGGGGGAAAAAAAAAGTCTAAACAATTGGGCCTGGCCAAGCAGTACAGATCCAAAGGTTCCATGGTGTAATGGTTAGCACTCTGGACTCTGAATCCAGCGATCCGAGTTCAAATCTCGGTGGGACCTTCCTTTTCACACTGTCTACTGCTTGGCAACTTGTGTCTTACTGACACAAAGGCCACTGGGAAAAGCAGGATGTGTGGGAAAAGGAGAGCCCAGGACCTAGCGATTGCTAAGCAAACTAATAATAAAGCCAGTTCTTGGAAAAAAGAAAATCCACAACCGTATGTCTTGCTGCACGAAAAAGATGGTGGTGGTGAAAAAGAAAGGCTTTCATGTGGTCCTCGTTAGTATAGTGGTGAGTATCCCCGCCTGTCACGCGGGAGACCGGGGTTCGATTCCCCGACGGGGAGATGGCTTTTTCTACCCACTTAGCAGCACGCTTAACTCACCACGCTCAACTTCAAGTCCTTGAATGCTCTTTCAAGAGGGAGCTTTGAGCTCACATTTGCACAACCTGGGCATTCTACAAATCATTCTTATGTTGAAACCGACGCTGGCTTAGTCATTTCTCCCACAACTAGTCATCTACAAATTTCTCAACAAGCTTGGTGTCTACTCCTGCACGGTGGTGATTGGCGCCATCCCACTTTTGGCCCCAGAAACCTTGGGATGGCAGCGTCTACGTTCCTGCCCCTTGGTTCATCAATTATAGATGTCAAAGTGCTGCTAGATGGCCAAGGGAAAATTTGCTAGACTAGTTGGTCCTGTGGGGTGAAATGGGACAGAAGTTAACCAACGCCCATGTAGACATACGGAAACATCAGAAGGAAAAAAGGACATCTGGGGAAAAAAGACCTTTAAACAATGGGGCCTAGCCAAGGGAGGTAGAGCCGGTGGTTCCATGGTGTAATGGTTAGCACTCTGGACTTTGAATCCAGCAATCCGAGTTCAAATCTCGGTGGGACCTCTTTTTTCACACTGCCTACTGCTTCGCAACTTGCGTCTTACTGACACAAAGGCCACTCAGAAAAGCAGCTGCTGAAAACATAGATGCTTAGCAAGCTACTGACCACAGCTACTTTGGGACATAAGCTCCACAGATCGCTATCCATAGACTCAAACTTTCAGCTAATATTGCGTGGCTCTCTCATTTGGAGAAAAGCTCCGGGAAAGAATGACATGAGAAAGGAATATTGAAAGAAGGGCTCTTTGAGGTCACGCATTCCTAATCCATTGGCTTCTCTTTGTCCAAGTTGAAATCCAGACAACTTGGAGTTTTGCTTGGGTTTACAGCAGAGACGTAAAGCTTCACGTCAGCTAGCTGGGCAGGCTGATGAAGAGAAGAGCTCCCTAAAAGAAGGCAACATTGGTAGCTATCTCTTTTGCTCCCAGGGGCGGGTAAGGGCACACCTGCATTACTGGTGAATATCCAAAAGGGGGAAGGAAGGACTCCGGGGCAAGAAGTGAGAAGAAAAAGGTGTCTTTGGGAGAGAAAAGAAGGGAAGACAAGAGTCTACTAAGAAAGCAAGTGAGAGGACAAGCCATTCTCTGGAAGAGGATGCAAGGAGAAAGGAGGGTTTCTGGGAGGGGATAGTAAGGGAAAAGGAGTGTCTCCTCAAAAGGAATCAAAGAAAAATGTGGGTTACTGGGAGAGGATGTGTGGGAAAAGGAGAGCCCAGGACCTAGCGATGGCTAAGCAAACTAATAATACAGCGAGTTCTTGGACAAATGAAAATCCACAACCGTATGTTCTCCTGCACAAAAAAAGATGGTGATGGCGGTGGTGCAAAAAAAACCCTTTCATGTGGTCCTCGTTAGTATAGTGGTGAGTATCCCCGCCTGTCACGCGGGAGACCGGGGTTCGATTCCCCGACGGGGAGATGGCTTTTTCTACCCACTTAGCAGCACGCCTAACTCACCACGCTCAACTCAAGTCCTTGAATGCTCTTTCAAGAGGGAGCTTTGAGCTCACATTTGTACAAATCAATCTTATGGCCACCCGGACGCTGGCTTAGTCATTTCTCCCACATCTAGTCAGCTCCACATTTCTCAACAAGCTTGGTGTTTACTTCTGCACGCTGCTGATTGGTGCCATCCCACTTTTGACCCCAGAAACCTTGGGATGGCAGCATCTAAGTTCATGCCCTTTGCTTCATCAAGTATAGATGTCAAAGTGCTGCTAGATGGCCAAGGGAAAATTTGCTAGACTGGTCGGTCCTGTGGGGTGAAATGGGACAGAAGTTAACCAATGCCCATGTAGACATACGCAAAGATCACAAGGAGGACATGTGAGGGGGGAAAAAAAAAAGTCTAAACAATTGGGCCTGGCCAAGCAGTACAGATCCAAAGGTTCCATGGTGTAATGGTTAGCACTCTGGACTCTGAATCCAGCGATCCGAGTTCAAATCTCGGTGGGACCTTCCTTTTCACACTGTCTACTGCTTGGCAACTTGTGTCTTACTGACACAAAGGCCACTGGGAAAAGCAGGATGTGTGGGAAAAGGAGAGCCCAGGACCTAGCGATTGCTAAGCAAACTAATAATAAAGCCAGTTCTTGGAAAAAAGAAAATCCACAACCGTATGTCTTGCTGCACGAAAAAGATGGTGGTGGTGAAAAAGAAAGACTTTCATGTGGTCCTCGTTAGTATAGTGGTGAGTATCCCCGCCTGTCACGCGGGAGACCGGGGTTCGATTCCCCGACGGGGAGATGGCTTTTTCTACCCACTTAGCAGCACGCTTAACTCACCATGCTCAACTTCAAGTCCTTGAATGCTCTTTCAAGAGGGAGCTTTGAGCTCACATTTGCACAACCTGGGCATTCTACAAATCATTCTTATGTTGAAATCGACGCTGGCTTAGTCATTTCTCCCACAACTAGTCATCTACAAATTTCTCAACAAGCTTGGTGTCTACTCCTGCACGGTGGTGATTGGCGCCATCCCACTTTTGGCCCCAGAAACCTTGGGATGGCAGCGTCTACGTTCCTGCCCCTTGGTTCATCAATTATAGATGTCAAAGTGCTGCTAGATGGCCAAGGGAAAATTTGCTAGACTAGTTGGTCCTGTGGGGTGAAATGGGACAGAAGTTAACCAACGCCCATGTAGACATACGGAAACATCAGAAGGAAAAAAGGACATCTGGGGAAAAAAGACCTTTAAACAATGGGGCCTAGCCAAGGGAGGTAGAGCCGGTGGTTCCATGGTGTAATGGTTAGCACTCTGGACTTTGAATCCAGCAATCCGAGTTCAAATCTCGGTGGGACCTCATTTTTCACACTGCCTACTGCTTCGCAACTTGCGTCTTACTGACACAAAGGCCACTCAGAAAAGCAGCTGCTGAAAACATAGATGCTTAGCAAGCTACTGACCACAGCTACTTTGGGACATAAGCTCCACAGATCGCTATCCATAGACTCAAACTTTCAGCTAATATTGCGTGGCTCTCTCATTTGGAGAAAAGCTCCGGGAAAGAATGACATGAGAAAGGACTATTGAAAGAAGGGCTCTTTAAGGTCACGCATTCCTAATCCATTGGCTTCTCTTTGTCCAAGTTGAAATCCGGACAACTTGGAGTTTTGCTTGGGTTTACAGCAGAGACGTAAAGCTTCACGTCAGCTAGCTGGGCAGGCTGATGAAGAGAAGAGCTCCCTAAAAGAAGGCAACATTGGTAGCTATCTCTTTTGCTCCCAGGGGCGGGTAAGGGCACACCTGCATTCCTGGTGAATATTCAAAAGGGGGAAGGAAGGACTCCGGGGCAAGAAGTGAGAAGAAAAAGGTGTCTTTGGGAGAGAAAAGAAGGGAAGACAAGAGTCTACTAAGAAAGCAAGTGAGAGGACAAGCCATTCTCTGGAAGAGGATGCAAGGAGAAAGGAGGGTTTCTGGGAGGGGATAGTAAGGGAAAAGGAGTGTCTCCTCAAAAGGAATCAAAGAAAAATGTGGGTTACTGGGAGAGGATGTGTGGGAAAAGGAGAGCCCAGGACCTAGCGATGGCTAAGCAAACTAATAATACAGCGAGTTCTTGGACAAATGAAAATCCACAACCGTATGTTCTCCTGCACAAAAAAAGATGGTGATGGCGGTGGTGAAAAAAAAGCGCTTTCATGTGGTCCTCGTTAGTATAGTGGTGAGTATCCCCGCCTGTCACGCGGGAGACCGGGGTTCGATTCCCCGACGGGGAGATGGCTTTTTCTACCCACTTAGCAGCACGCCTAACTCACCACGCTCAACTCAAGTCCTTGAATGCTCTTTCAAGAGGGAGCTTTGAGCTCACATTTGTACAAATCAATCTTATGGCCACCCGGACGCTGGCTTAGTCATTTCTCCCACATCTAGTCAGCTCCACATTTCTCAACAAGCTTGGTGTTTACTTCTGCACGCTGCTGATTGGTGCCATCCCACTTTTGACCCCAGAAACCTTGGGATGGCAGCATCTAAGTTCATGCCCTTTGCTTCATCAAGTATAGATGTCAAAGTGCTGCTAGATGGCCAAGGGAAAATTTGCTAGACTGGTCGGTCCTGTGGGGTGAAATGGGACAGAAGTTAACCAATGCCCATGTAGACATACGCAAAGATCACAAGGAGGACATGTGAGGGGGGGAAAAAAAAAGTCTAAACAATTGGGCCTGGCCAAGCAGTACAGATCCAAAGGTTCCATGGTGTAATGGTTAGCACTCTGGACTCTGAATCCAGCGATCCGAGTTCAAATCTCGGTGGGACCTTCCTTTTCACACTGTCTACTGCTTGGCAACTTGTGTCTTACTGACACAAAGGCCACTGGGAAAAGCAGGATGTGTGGGAAAAGGAGAGCCCAGGACCTAGCGATTGCTAAGCAAACTAATAATAAAGCCAGTTCTTGGAAAAAAGAAAATCCACAACCGTATGTCTTGCTGCACGAAAAAGATGGTGGTGGTGAAAAAGAAAGACTTTCATGTGGTCCTCGTTAGTATAGTGGTGAGTATCCCCGCCTGTCACGCGGGAGACCGGCGTTCGATTCCCCGACGGGGAGATGGCTTTTTCTACCCACTTAGCAGCACGCTTAACTCACCACGCTCAACTTCAAGTCCTTGAATGCTCTTTCAAGAGGGAGCTTTGAGCTCACATTTGCACAACCTGGGCATTCTACAAATCATTCTTATGTTGAAACCGACGCTGGCTTAGTCATTTCTCCCACAACTAGTCATCTACAAATTTCTCAACAAGCTTGGTGTCTACTCCTGCACGGTGGTGATTGGCGCCATCCCACTTTTGGCCCCAGAAACCTTGGGATGGCAGCGTCTACGTTCCTGCCCCTTGGTTCATCAATTATAGATGTCAAAGTGCTGCTAGATGGCCAAGGGAAAATTTGCTAGACTAGTTGGTCCTGTGGGGTGAAATGGGACAGAAGTTAACCAACGCCCATGTAGACATACGGAAACATCAGAAGGAAAAAAGGACATCTGGGGAAAAAAGACCTTTAAACAATGGGGCCTAGCCAAGGGAGGTAGAGCCGGTGGTTCCATGGTGTAATGGTTAGCACTCTGGACTTTGAATCCAGCAATCCGAGTTCAAATCTCGGTGGGACCTCATTTTTCACACTGCCTACTGCTTCGCAACTTGCGTCTTACTGACACAAAGGCCACTCAGAAAAGCAGCTGCTGAAAACATAGATGCTTAGCAAGCTACTGACCACAGCTACTTTGGGACATAAGCTCCACAGATCGCTATCCATAGACTCAAACTTTCAGCTAATATTGCGTGGCTCTCTCATTTGGAGAAAAGCTCCGGGAAAGAATGACATGAGAAAGGAATATTGAAAGAAGGGCTCTTTGAGGTCACGCATTCCTAATCCATTGGCTTCTCTTTGTCCAAGTTGAAATCCAGACAACTTGGAGTTTTGCTTGGGTTTACAGCAGAGACGTAAAGCTTCACGTCAGCTAGCTGGGCAGGCTGATGAAGAGAAGAGCTCCCTAAAAGAAGGCAACATTGGTAGCTATCTCTTTTGCTCCCAGGGGCGGGTAAGGGCACACCTGCATTACTGGTGAATATCCAAAAGGGGGAAGGAAGGACTCCGGGGCAAGAAGTGAGAAGAAAAAGGTGTCTTTGGGAGAGAAAAGAAGGGAAGACAAGAGTCTACTAAGAAAGCAAGTGAGAGGACAAGCCATTCTCTGGAAGAGGATGCAAGGAGAAAGGAGGGTTTCTGGGAGGGGATAGTAAGGGAAAAGGAGTGTCTCCTCAAAAGGAATCAAAGAAAAATGTGGGTTACTGGGAGAGGATGTGTGGGAAAAGGAGAGCCCAGGACCTAGCGATGGCTAAGCAAACTAATAATACAGCGAGTTCTTGGACAAATGAAAATCCACAACCGTATGTTCTCCTGCACAAAAAAAGATGGTGATGGCGGTGGTGCAAAAAAAACCCTTTCATGTGGTCCTCGTTAGTATAGTGGTGAGTATCCCCGCCTGTCACGCGGGAGACCGGGGTTCGATTCCCCGACGGGGAGATGGCTTTTTCTACCCACTTAGCAGCACGCCTAACTCACCACGCTCAACTCAAGTCCTTGAATGCTCTTTCAAGAGGGAGCTTTGAGCTCACATTTGTACAAATCAATCTTATGGCCACCCGGACGCTGGCTTAGTCATTTCTCCCACATCTAGTCAGCTCCACATTTCTCAACAAGCTTGGTGTTTACTTCTGCACGCTGCTGATTGGTGCCATCCCACTTTTGACCCCAGAAACCTTGGGATGGCAGCATCTAAGTTCATGCCCTTTGCTTCATCAAGTATAGATGTCAAAGTGCTGCTAGATGGCCAAGGGAAAATTTGCTAGACTGGTCGGTCCTGTGGGGTGAAATGGGACAGAAGTTAACCAATGCCCATGTAGACATACGCAAAGATCACAAGGAGGACATGTGAGGGGGGAAAAAAAAAAGTCTAAACAATTGGGCCTGGCCAAGCAGTACAGATCCAAAGGTTCCATGGTGTAATGGTTAGCACTCTGGACTCTGAATCCAGCGATCCGAGTTCAAATCTCGGTGGGACCTTCCTTTTCACACTGTCTACTGCTTGGCAACTTGTGTCTTACTGACACAAAGGCCACTGGGAAAAGCAGGATGTGTGGGAAAAGGAGAGCCCAGGACCTAGCGATTGCTAAGCAAACTAATAATAAAGCCAGTTCTTGGAAAAAAGAAAATCCACAACCGTATGTCTTGCTGCACGAAAAAGATGGTGGTGGTGAAAAAGAAAGACTTTCATGTGGTCCTCGTTAGTATAGTGGTGAGTATCCCCGCCTGTCACGCGGGAGACCGGGGTTCGATTCCCCGACGGGGAGATGGCTTTTTCTACCCACTTAGCAGCACGCTTAACTCACCACGCTCAACTTCAAGTCCTTGAATGCTCTTTCAAGAGGGAGCTTTGAGCTCACATTTGCACAACCTGGGCATTCTACAAATCATTCTTATGTTGAAATCGACGCTGGCTTAGTCATTTCTCCCACAACTAGTCATCTACAAATTTCTCAACAAGCTTGGTGTCTACTCCTGCACGGTGGTGATTGGCGCCATCCCACTTTTGGCCCCAGAAACCTTGGGATGGCAGCGTCTACGTTCCTGCCCCTTGGTTCATCAATTATAGATGTCAAAGTGCTGCTAGATGGCCAAGGGAAAATTTGCTAGACTAGTTGGTCCTGTGGGGTGAAATGGGACAGAAGTTAACCAACGCCCATGTAGACATACGGAAACATCAGAAGGAAAAAAGGACATCTGGGGGAAAAAGACCTTTAAACAATGGGGCCTAGCCAAGGGAGGTAGAGCCGGTGGTTCCATGGTGTAATGGTTAGCACTCTGGACTTTGAATCCAGCAATCCGAGTTCAAATCTCGGTGGGACCTCATTTTTCACACTGCCTACTGCTTCGCAACTTGCGTCTTACTGACACAAAGGCCACTCAGAAAAGCAGCTGCTGAAAACATAGATGCTTAGCAAGCTACTGACCACAGCTACTTTGGGACATAAGCTCCACAGATCGCTATCCATAGACTCAAACTTTCAGCTAATATTGCGTGGCTCTCTCATTTGGAGAAAAGCTCCGGGAAAGAAGGACATGAGAAAGGACTATTGAAAGAAGGGCTCTTTAAGGTCACGCATTCCTAATCCATTGGCTTCTCTTTGTCCAAGTTGAAATCCGGACAACTTGGAGTTTTGCTTGGGTTTACAGCAGAGACGTAAAGCTTCACGTCAGCTAGCTGGGCAGGCTGATGAAGAGAAGAGCTCCCTAAAAGAAGGCAACATTGGTAGCTATCTCTTTTGCTCCCAGGGGCGGGTAAGGGCACACCTGCATTCCTGGTGAATATTCAAAAGGGGGAAGGAAGGACTCCGGGGCAAGAAGTGAGAAGAAAAAGGTGTCTTTGGGAGAGAAAAGAAGGGAAGACAAGAGTCTACTAAGAAAGCAAGTGAGAGGACAAGCCATTCTCTGGAAGAGGATGCAAGGAGAAAGGAGGGTTTCTGGGAGGGGATAGTAAGGGAAAAGGAGTGTCTCCTCAAAAGGAATCAAAGAAAAATGTGGGTTACTGGGAGAGGATGTGTGGGAAAAGGAGAGCCCAGGACCTAGCGATGGCTAAGCAAACTAATAATACAGCGAGTTCTTGGACAAATGAAAATCCACAACCGTATGTTCTCCTGCACAAAAAAAGATGGTGATGGCGGTGGTGAAAAAAAAGCGCTTTCATGTGGTCCTCGTTAGTATAGTGGTGAGTATCCCCGCCTGTCACGCGGGAGACCGGGGTTCGATTCCCCGACGGGGAGATGGCTTTTTCTACCCACTTAGCAGCACGCCTAACTCACCACGCTCAACTCAAGTCCTTGAATGCTCTTTCAAGAGGGAGCTTTGAGCTCACATTTGTACAAATCAATCTTATGGCCACCCGGACGCTGGCTTAGTCATTTCTCCCACATCTAGTCAGCTCCACATTTCTCAACAAGCTTGGTGTTTACTTCTGCACGCTGCTGATTGGTGCCATCCCACTTTTGACCCCAGAAACCTTGGGATGGCAGCATCTAAGTTCATGCCCTTTGCTTCATCAAGTATAGATGTCAAAGTGCTGCTAGATGGCCAAGGGAAAATTTGCTAGACTGGTCGGTCCTGTGGGGTGAAATGGGACAGAAGTTAACCAATGCCCATGTAGACATACGCAAAGATCACAAGGAGGACATGTGAGGGGGGGGAAAAAAAAGTCTAAACAATTGGGCCTGGCCAAGCAGTACAGATCCAAAGGTTCCATGGTGTAATGGTTAGCACTCTGGACTCTGAATCCAGCGATCCGAGTTCAAATCTCGGTGGGACCTTCCTTTTCACACTGTCTACTGCTTGGCAACTTGTGTCTTACTGACACAAAGGCCACTGGGAAAAGCAGGATGTGTGGGAAAAGGAGAGCCCAGGACCTAGCGATTGCTAAGCAAACTAATAATAAAGCCAGTTCTTGGAAAAAAGAAAATCCACAACCGTATGTCTTGCTGCACGAAAAAGATGGTGGTGGTGAAAAAGAAAGACTTTCATGTGGTCCTCGTTAGTATAGTGGTGAGTATCCCCGCCTGTCACGCGGGAGACCGGCGTTCGATTCCCCGACGGGGAGATGGCTTTTTCTACCCACTTAGCAGCACGCTTAACTCACCACGCTCAACTTCAAGTCCTTGAATGCTCTTTCAAGAGGGAGCTTTGAGCTCACATTTGCACAACCTGGGCATTCTACAAATCATTCTTATGTTGAAACCGACGCTGGCTTAGTCATTTCTCCCACAACTAGTCATCTACAAATTTCTCAACAAGCTTGGTGTCTACTCCTGCACGGTGGTGATTGGCGCCATCCCACTTTTGGCCCCAGAAACCTTGGGATGGCAGCGTCTACGTTCCTGCCCCTTGGTTCATCAATTATAGATGTCAAAGTGCTGCTAGATGGCCAAGGGAAAATTTGCTAGACTAGTTGGTCCTGTGGGGTGAAATGGGACAGAAGTTAACCAACGCCCATGTAGACATACGGAAACATCAGAAGGAAAAAAGGACATCTGGGGAAAAAAGACCTTTAAACAATGGGGCCTAGCCAAGGGAGGTAGAGCCGGTGGTTCCATGGTGTAATGGTTAGCACTCTGGACTTTGAATCCAGCAATCCGAGTTCAAATCTCGGTGGGACCTCATTTTTCACACTGCCTACTGCTTCGCAACTTGCGTCTTACTGACACAAAGGCCACTCAGAAAAGCAGCTGCTGAAAACATAGATGCTTAGCAAGCTACTGACCACAGCTACTTTGGGACATAAGCTCCACAGATCGCTATCCATAGACTCAAACTTTCAGCTAATATTGCGTGGCTCTCTCATTTGGAGAAAAGCTCCGGGAAAGAATGACATGAGAAAGGAATATTGAAAGAAGGGCTCTTTGAGGTCACGCATTCCTAATCCATTGGCTTCTCTTTGTCCAAGTTGAAATCCAGACAACTTGGAGTTTTGCTTGGGTTTACAGCAGAGACGTAAAGCTTCACGTCAGCTAGCTGGGCAGGCTGATGAAGAGAAGAGCTCCCTAAAAGAAGGCAACATTGGTAGCTATCTCTTTTGCTCCCAGGGGCGGGTAAGGGCACACCTGCATTACTGGTGAATATCCAAAAGGGGGAAGGAAGGACTCCGGGGCAAGAAGTGAGAAGAAAAAGGTGTCTTTGGGAGAGAAAAGAAGGGAAGACAAGAGTCTACTAAGAAAGCAAGTGAGAGGA
This sequence comes from Staurois parvus, assembly GCF_062004578.1. NCBI lineage: Eukaryota > Metazoa > Chordata > Amphibia > Anura > Ranidae > Staurois > Staurois parvus. The sequence goes on along the minus strand of NW_028318578.1, from coordinate 362,236 downwards.
CAAGCCATTCTCTGGAAGAGGATGCAAGGAGAAAGGAGGGTTTCTGGGAGGGGATAGTAAGGGAAAAGGAGTGTCTCCTCAAAAGGAATCAAAGAAAAATGTGGGTTACTGGGAGAGGATGTGTGGGAAAAGGAGAGCCCAGGACCTAGCGATGGCTAAGCAAACTAATAATACAGCGAGTTCTTGGACAAATGAAAATCCACAACCGTATGTTCTCCTGCACAAAAAAAGATGGTGATGGCGGTGGTGCAAAAAAAACCCTTTCATGTGGTCCTCGTTAGTATAGTGGTGAGTATCCCCGCCTGTCACGCAGGAGACCGGGGTTCGATTCCCCGACGGGGAGATGGCTTTTTCTACCCACTTAGCAGCACGCCTAACTCACCACGCTCAACTCAAGTCCTTGAATGCTCTTTCAAGAGGGAGCTTTGAGCTCACATTTGTACAAATCAATCTTATGGCCACCCGGACGCTGGCTTAGTCATTTCTCCCACATCTAGTCAGCTCCACATTTCTCAACAAGCTTGGTGTTTACTTCTGCACGCTGCTGATTGGTGCCATCCCACTTTTGACCCCAGAAACCTTGGGATGGCAGCATCTAAGTTCATGCCCTTTGCTTCATCAAGTATAGATGTCATAGTGCTGCTAGATGGCCAAGGGAAAATTTGCTAGACTGGTCGGTCCTGTGGGGTGAAATGGGACAGAAGTTAACCAATGCCCATGTAGACATACGCAAAGATCACAAGGAGGACATGTGAGGGGGGAAAAAAAAAGTCTAAACAATTGGGCCTGGCCAAGCAGTACAGATCCAAAGGTTCCATGGTGTAATGGTTAGCACTCTGGACTCTGAATCCAGCGATCCGAGTTCAAATCTCGGTGGGACCTTCCTTTTCACACTGTCTACTGCTTGGCAACTTGTGTCTTACTGACACAAAGGCCACTGGGAAAAGCAGGATGTGTGGGAAAAGGAGAGCCCAGGACCTAGCGATTGCTAAGCAAACTAATAATAAAGCCAGTTCTTGGAAAAAAGAAAATCCACAACCGTATGTCTTGCTGCACGAAAAAGATGGTGGTGGTGAAAAAGAAAGACTTTCATGTGGTCCTCGTTAGTATAGTGGTGAGTATCCCCGCCTGTCACGCGGGAGACCGGCGTTCGATTCCCCGACGGGGAGATGGCTTTTTCTACCCACTTAGCAGCACGCTTAACTCACCACGCTCAACTTCAAGTCCTTGAATGCTCTTTCAAGAGGGAGCTTTGAGCTCACATTTGCACAACCTGGGCATTCTACAAATCATTCTTATGTTGAAACCGACGCTGGCTTAGTCATTTCTCCCACAACTAGTCATCTACAAATTTCTCAACAAGCTTGGTGTCTACTCCTGCACGGTGGTGATTGGCGCCATCCCACTTTTGGCCCCAGAAACCTTGGGATGGCAGCGTCTACGTTCCTGCCCCTTGGTTCATCAATTATAGATGTCAAAGTGCTGCTAGATGGCCAAGGGAAAATTTGCTAGACTAGTTGGTCCTGTGGGGTGAAATGGGACAGAAGTTAACCAACGCCCATGTAGACATACGGAAACATCAGAAGGAAAAAAGGACATCTGGGGAAAAAAGACCTTTAAACAATGGGGCCTAGCCAAGGGAGGTAGAGCCAGTGGTTCCATGGTGTAATGGTTAGCACTCTGGACTTTGAATCCAGCAATCCGAGTTCAAATCTCGGTGGGACCTCATTTTTCACACTGCCTACTGCTTCGCAACTTGCGTCTTACTGACACAAAGGCCACTCAGAAAAGCAGCTGCTGAAAACATAGATGCTTAGCAAGCTACTGACCACAGCTACTTTGGGACATAAGCTCCACAGATCGCTATCCATAGACTCAAACTTTCAGCTAATATTGCGTGGCTCTCTCATTTGGAGAAAAGCTCCGGGAAAGAAGGACATGAGAAAGGACTATTGAAAGAAGGGCTCTTTAAGGTCACGCATTCCTAATCCATTGGCTTCTCTTTGTCCAAGTTGAAATCCGGACAACTTGGAGTTTTGCTTGGGTTTACAGCAGAGACGTAAAGCTTCACGTCAGCAAGCTGGGCAGGCTGATGAAGAGAAGAGCTCCCTAAAAGAAGGCAACATTGGTAGCTATCTCTTTTGCTCCCAGGGGCGGGTAAGGGCACACCTGCATTCCTGGTGAATATCCAAAAGGGGGAAGGAAGGACTCCGGGGCAAGAAGTGAGAAGAAAAAGGTGTCTTTGGGAGAGAAAAGAAGGGAAGACAAGAGTCTACTAAGAAAGCAAGTGAGAGGACAAGCCATTCTCTGGAAGAGGATGCAAGGAGAAAGGAGGGTTTCTGGGAGGGGATAGTAAGGGAAAAGGAGTGTCTCCTCAAAAGGAATCAAAGAAAAATGTGGGTTACTGGGAGAGGATGTGTGGGAAAAGGAGAGCCCAGGACCTAGCGATGGCTAAGCAAACTAATAATACAGCGAGTTCTTGGACAAATGAAAATCCACAACCGTATGTTCTCCTGCACAAAAAAAGATGGTGATGGCGGTGGTGCAAAAAAAACCCTTTCATGTGGTCCTCGTTAGTATAGTGGTGAGTATCCCCGCCTGTCACGCGGGAGACCGGGGTTCGATTCCCCGACGGGGAGATGGCTTTTTCTACCCACTTAGCAGCACGCCTAACTCACCACGCTCAACTCAAGTCCTTGAATGCTCTTTCAAGAGGGAGCTTTGAGCTCACATTTGTACAAATCAATCTTATGGCCACCCGGACGCTGGCTTAGTCATTTCTCCCACATCTAGTCAGCTCCACATTTCTCAACAAGCTTGGTGTTTACTTCTGCACGCTGCTGATTGGTGCCATCCCACTTTTGACCCCAGAAACCTTGGGATGGCAGCATCTAAGTTCATGCCCTTTGCTTCATCAAGTATAGATGTCAAAGTGCTGCTAGATGGCCAAGGGAAAATTTGCTAGACTGGTCGGTCCTGTGGGGTGAAATGGGACAGAAGTTAACCAATGCCCATGTAGACATACGCAAAGATCACAAGGAGGACATGTGAGGGGGGGAAAAAAAAAGTCTAAACAATTGGGCCTGGCCAAGCAGTACAGTTCCAAAGGTTCCATGGTGTAATGGTTAGCACTCTGGACTCTGAATCCAGCGATCCGAGTTCAAATCTCGGTGGGACCTTCCTTTTCACACTGTCTACTGCTTGGCAACTTGTGTCTTACTGACACAAAGGCCACTGGGAAAAGCAGGATGTGTGGGAAAAGGAGAGCCCAGGACCTAGCGATTGCTAAGCAAACTAATAATAAAGCCAGTTCTTGGAAAAAAGAAAATCCACAACCGTATGTCTTGCTGCACGAAAAAGATGGTGGTGGTGAAAAAGAAAGACTTTCATGTGGTCCTCGTTAGTATAGTGGTGAGTATCCCCGCCTGTCACGCGGGAGACCGGGGTTCGATTCCCCGACGGGGAGATGGCTTTTTCTACCCACTTAGCAGCACGCTTAACTCACCACGCTCAACTTCAAGTCCTTGAATGCTCTTTCAAGAGGGAGCTTTGAGCTCACATTTGCACAACCTGGGCATTCTACAAATCATTCTTATGTTGAAACCGACGCTGGCTTAGTCATTTCTCCCACAACTAGTCATCTACAAATTTCTCAACAAGCTTGGTGTCTACTCCTGCACGGTGGTGATTGGCGCCATCCCACTTTTGGCCCCAGAAACCTTGGGATGGCAGCGTCTACGTTCCTGCCCCTTGGTTCATCAATTATAGATGTCAAAGTGCTGCTAGATGGCCAAGGGAAAATTTGCTAGACTAGTTGGTCCTGTGGGGTGAAATGGGACAGAAGTTAACCAACGCCCATGTAGACATACGGAAACATCAGAAGGAAAAAAGGACATCTGGGGAAAAAAGACCTTTAAACAATGGGGCCTAGCCAAGGGAGGTAGAGCCGGTGGTTCCATGGTGTAATGGTTAGCACTCTGGACTTTGAATCCAGCAATCCGAGTTCAAATCTCGGTGGGACCTCATTTTTCACACTGCCTACTGCTTCGCAACTTGCGTCTTACTGACACAAAGGCCACTCAGAAAAGCAGCTGCTGAAAACATAGATGCTTAGCAAGCTACTGACCACAGCTACTTTGGGACATAAGCTCCACAGATCGCTATCCATAGACTCAAACTTTCAGCTAATATTGCGTGGCTCTCTCATTTGGAGAAAAGCTCCGGGAAAGAATGACATGAGAAAGGAATATTGAAAGAAGGGCTCTTTGAGGTCACGCATTCCTAATCCATTGGCTTCTCTTTGTCCAAGTTGAAATCCAGACAACTTGGAGTTTTGCTTGGGTTTACAGCAGAGACGTAAAGCTTCACGTCAGCTAGCTGGGCAGGCTGATGAAGAGAAGAGCTCCCTAAAAGAAGGCAACATTGGTAGCTATCTCTTTTGCTCCCAGGGGCGGGTAAGGGCACACCTGCATTACTGGTGAATATCCAAAAGGGGGAAGGAAGGACTCCGGGGCAAGAAGTGAGAAGAAAAAGGTGTCTTTGGGAGAGAAAAGAAGGGAAGACAAGAGTCTACTAAGAAAGCAAGTGAGAGGACAAGCCATTCTCTGGAAGAGGATGCAAGGAGAAAGGAGGGTTTCTGGGAGGGGATAGTAAGGGAAAAGGAGTGTCTCCTCAAAAGGAATCAAAGAAAAATGTGGGTTACTGGGAGAGGATGTGTGGGAAAAGGAGAGCCCAGGACCTAGCGATGGCTAAGCAAACTAATAATACAGCGAGTTCTTGGACAAATGAAAATCCACAACCGTATGTTCTCCTGCACAAAAAAAGATGGTGATGGCGGTGGTGCAAAAAAAACCCTTTCATGTGGTCCTCGTTAGTATAGTGGTGAGTATCCCCGCCTGTCACGCAGGAGACCGGGGTTCGATTCCCCGACGGGGAGATGGCTTTTTCTACCCACTTAGCAGCACGCCTAACTCACCACGCTCAACTCAAGTCCTTGAATGCTCTTTCAAGAGGGAGCTTTGAGCTCACATTTGTACAAATCAATCTTATGGCCACCCGGACGCTGGCTTAGTCATTTCTCCCACATCTAGTCAGCTCCACATTTCTCAACAAGCTTGGTGTTTACTTCTGCACGCTGCTGATTGGTGCCATCCCACTTTTGACCCCAGAAACCTTGGGATGGCAGCATCTAAGTTCATGCCCTTTGCTTCATCAAGTATAGATGTCATAGTGCTGCTAGATGGCCAAGGGAAAATTTGCTAGACTGGTCGGTCCTGTGGGGTGAAATGGGACAGAAGTTAACCAATGCCCATGTAGACATACGCAAAGATCACAAGGAGGACATGTGAGGGGGGAAAAAAAAAGTCTAAACAATTGGGCCTGGCCAAGCAGTACAGATCCAAAGGTTCCATGGTGTAATGGTTAGCACTCTGGACTCTGAATCCAGCGATCCGAGTTCAAATCTCGGTGGGACCTTCCTTTTCACACTGTCTACTGCTTGGCAACTTGTGTCTTACTGACACAAAGGCCACTGGGAAAAGCAGGATGTGTGGGAAAAGGAGAGCCCAGGACCTAGCGATTGCTAAGCAAACTAATAATAAAGCCAGTTCTTGGAAAAAAGAAAATCCACAACCGTATGTCTTGCTGCACGAAAAAGATGGTGGTGGTGAAAAAGAAAGACTTTCATGTGGTCCTCGTTAGTATAGTGGTGAGTATCCCCGCCTGTCACGCGGGAGACCGGCGTTCGATTCCCCGACGGGGAGATGGCTTTTTCTACCCACTTAGCAGCACGCTTAACTCACCACGCTCAACTTCAAGTCCTTGAATGCTCTTTCAAGAGGGAGCTTTGAGCTCACATTTGCACAACCTGGGCATTCTACAAATCATTCTTATGTTGAAACCGACGCTGGCTTAGTCATTTCTCCCACAACTAGTCATCTACAAATTTCTCAACAAGCTTGGTGTCTACTCCTGCACGGTGGTGATTGGCGCCATCCCACTTTTGGCCCCAGAAACCTTGGGATGGCAGCGTCTACGTTCCTGCCCCTTGGTTCATCAATTATAGATGTCAAAGTGCTGCTAGATGGCCAAGGGAAAATTTGCTAGACTAGTTGGTCCTGTGGGGTGAAATGGGACAGAAGTTAACCAACGCCCATGTAGACATACGGAAACATCAGAAGGAAAAAAGGACATCTGGGGAAAAAAGACCTTTAAACAATGGGGCCTAGCCAAGGGAGGTAGAGCCAGTGGTTCCATGGTGTAATGGTTAGCACTCTGGACTTTGAATCCAGCAATCCGAGTTCAAATCTCGGTGGGACCTCATTTTTCACACTGCCTACTGCTTCGCAACTTGCGTCTTACTGACACAAAGGCCACTCAGAAAAGCAGCTGCTGAAAACATAGATGCTTAGCAAGCTACTGACCACAGCTACTTTGGGACATAAGCTCCACAGATCGCTATCCATAGACTCAAACTTTCAGCTAATATTGCGTGGCTCTCTCATTTGGAGAAAAGCTCCGGGAAAGAAGGACATGAGAAAGGACTATTGAAAGAAGGGCTCTTTAAGGTCACGCATTCCTAATCCATTGGCTTCTCTTTGTCCAAGTTGAAATCCGGACAACTTGGAGTTTTGCTTGGGTTTACAGCAGAGACGTAAAGCTTCACGTCAGCTAGCTGGGCAGGCTGATGAAGAGAAGAGCTCCCTAAAAGAAGGCAACATTGGTAGCTATCTCTTTTGCTCCCAGGGGCGGGTAAGGGCACACCTGCATTCCTGGTGAATATCCAAAAGGGGGAAGGAAGGACTCCGGGGCAAGAAGTGAGAAGAAAAAGGTGTCTTTGGGAGAGAAAAGAAGGGAAGACAAGAGTCTACTAAGAAAGCAAGTGAGAGGACAAGCCATTCTCTGGAAGAGGATGCAAGGAGAAAGGAGGGTTTCTGGGAGGGGATAGTAAGGGAAAAGGAGTGTCTCCTCAAAAGGAATCAAAGAAAAATGTGGGTTACTGGGAGAGGATGTGTGGGAAAAGGAGAGCCCAGGACCTAGCGATGGCTAAGCAAACTAATAATACAGCGAGTTCTTGGACAAATGAAAATCCACAACCGTATGTTCTCCTGCACAAAAAAAGATGGTGATGGCGGTGGTGCAAAAAAAACCCTTTCATGTGGTCCTCGTTAGTATAGTGGTGAGTATCCCCGCCTGTCACGCGGGAGACCGGGGTTCGATTCCCCGACGGGGAGATGGCTTTTTCTACCCACTTAGCAGCACGCCTAACTCACCACGCTCAACTCAAGTCCTTGAATGCTCTTTCAAGAGGGAGCTTTGAGCTCACATTTGTACAAATCAATCTTATGGCCACCCGGACGCTGGCTTAGTCATTTCTCCCACATCTAGTCAGCTCCACATTTCTCAACAAGCTTGGTGTTTACTTCTGCACGCTGCTGATTGGTGCCATCCCACTTTTGACCCCAGAAACCTTGGGATGGCAGCATCTAAGTTCATGCCCTTTGCTTCATCAAGTATAGATGTCAAAGTGCTGCTAGATGGCCAAGGGAAAATTTGCTAGACTGGTCGGTCCTGTGGGGTGAAATGGGACAGAAGTTAACCAATGCCCATGTAGACATACGCAAAGATCACAAGGAGGACATGTGAGGGGGGGAAAAAAAAAGTCTAAACAATTGGGCCTGGCCAAGCAGTACAGTTCCAAAGGTTCCATGGTGTAATGGTTAGCACTCTGGACTCTGAATCCAGCGATCCGAGTTCAAATCTCGGTGGGACCTTCCTTTTCACACTGTCTACTGCTTGGCAACTTGTGTCTTACTGACACAAAGGCCACTGGGAAAAGCAGGATGTGTGGGAAAAGGAGAGCCCAGGACCTAGCGATTGCTAAGCAAACTAATAATAAAGCCAGTTCTTGGAAAAAAGAAAATCCACAACCGTATGTCTTGCTGCACGAAAAAGATGGTGGTGGTGAAAAAGAAAGACTTTCATGTGGTCCTCGTTAGTATAGTGGTGAGTATCCCCGCCTGTCACGCGGGAGACCGGGGTTCGATTCCCCGACGGGGAGATGGCTTTTTCTACCCACTTAGCAGCACGCCTAACTCACCACGCTCAACTCAAGTCCTTGAATGCTCTTTCAAGAGGGAGCTTTGAGCTCACATTTGTACAACCTGGGCATTCTACAAATCATTCTTATGTTGAAACCGACGCTGGCTTAGTCATTTCTCCCACAACTAGTCATCTACAAATTTCTCAACAAGCTTGGTGTCTACTCCTGCACGGTGGTGATTGGCGCCATCCCACTTTTGGCCCCAGAAACCTTGGGATGGCAGCGTCTACGTTCCTGCCCCTTGGTTCATCAATTATAGATGTCAAAGTGCTGCTAGATGGCCAAGGGAAAATTTGCTAGACTAGTTGGTCCTGTGGGGTGAAATGGGACAGAAGTTAACCAACGCCCATGTAGACATACGGAAACATCAGAAGGAAAAAAGGACATCTGGGGAAAAAAGACCTTTAAACAATGGGGCCTAGCCAAGGGAGGTAGAGCCAGTGGTTCCATGGTGTAATGGTTAGCACTCTGGACTTTGAATCCAGCAATCCGAGTTCAAATCTCGGTGGGACCTCATTTTTCACACTGCCTACTGCTTCGCAACTTGCGTCTTACTGACACAAAGGCCACTCAGAAAAGCAGCTGCTGAAAACATAGATGCTTAGCAAGCTACTGACCACAGCTACTTTGGGACATAAGCTCCACAGATCGCTATCCATAGACTCAAACTTTCAGCTAATATTGCGTGGCTCTCTCATTTGGAGAAAAGCTCCGGGAAAGAATGACATGAGAAAGGAATATTGAAAGAAGGGCTCTTTGAGGTCACGCATTCCTAATCCATTGGCTTCTCTTTGTCCAAGTTGAAATCCAGACAACTTGGAGTTTTGCTTGGGTTTACAGCAGAGACGTAAAGCTTCACGTCAGCTAGCTGGGTAGGCTGATGAAGAGAAGAGCTCCCTAAAAGAAGGCAACATTGGTAGCTATCTCTTTTGCTCCCAGGGGCGGGTAAGGGCACACCTGCATTACTGGTGAATATCCAAAAGGGGGAAGGAAGGACTCCGGGGCAAGAAGTGAGAAGAAAAAGGTGTCTTTGGGAGAGAAAAGAAGGGAAGACAAGAGTCTACTAAGAAAGCAAGTGAGAGGACAAGCCATTCTCTGGAAGAGGATGCAAGGAGAAAGGAGGGTTTCTGGGAGGGGATAGTAAGGGAAAAGGAGTGTCTCCTCAAAAGGAATCAAAGAAAAATGTGGGTTACTGGGAGAGGATGTGTGGGAAAAGGAGAGCCCAGGACCTAGCGATGGCTAAGCAAACTAATAATACAGCGAGTTCTTGGACAAATGAAAATCCACAACCGTATGTTCTCCTGCACAAAAAAAGATGGTGATGGCGGTGGTGCAAAAAAAACCCTTTCATGTGGTCCTCGTTAGTATAGTGGTGAGTATCCCCGCCTGTCACGCGGGAGACCGGGGTTCGATTCCCCGACGGGGAGATGGCTTTTTCTACCCACTTAGCAGCACGCCTAACTCACCACGCTCAACTCAAGTCCTTGAATGCTCTTTCAAGAGGGAGCTTTGAGCTCACATTTGTACAAATCAATCTTATGGCCACCCGGACGCTGGCTTAGTCATTTCTCCCACATCTAGTCAGCTCCACATTTCTCAACAAGCTTGGTGTTTACTTCTGCACGCTGCTGATTGGTGCCATCCCACTTTTGACCCCAGAAACCTTGGGATGGCAGCATCTAAGTTCATGCCCTTTGCTTCATCAAGTATAGATGTCAAAGTGCTGCTAGATGGCCAAGGGAAAATTTGCTAGACTGGTCGGTCCTGTGGGTGAAATGGGACAGAAGTTAACCAATGCCCATGTAGACATACGCAAAGATCACAAGGAGGACATGTGAGGGGGGGAAAAAAAAAGTCTAAACAATTGGGCCTGGCCAAGCAGTACAGATCCAAAGGTTCCATGGTGTAATGGTTAGCACTCTGGACTCTGAATCCAGCGATCCGAGTTCAAATCTCGGTGGGACCTTCCTTTTCACACTGTCTACTGCTTGGCAACTTGTGTCTTACTGACACAAAGGCCACTGGGAAAAGCAGGATGTGTGGGAAAAGGAGAGCCCAGGACCTAGCGATTGCTAAGCAAACTAATAATAAAGCCAGTTCTTGGAAAAAAGAAAATCCACAACCGTATGTCTTGCTGCACGAAAAAGATGGTGGTGGTGAAAAAGAAAGACTTTCATGTGGTCCTCGTTAGTATAGTGGTGAGTATCCCCGCCTGTCACGCGGGAGACCGGGGTTCGATTCCCCGACGGGGAGATGGCTTTTTCTACCCACTTAGCAGCACGCTTAACTCACCACGCTCAACTTCAAGTCCTTGAATGCTCTTTCAAGAGGGAGCTTTGAGCTCACATTTGCACAACCTGGGCATTCTACAAATCATTCTTATGTTGAAACCGACGCTGGCTTAGTCATTTCTCCCACAACTAGTCATCTACAAATTTCTCAACAAGCTTGGTGTCTACTCCTGCACGGTGGTGATTGGCGCCATCCCACTTTTGGCCCCAGAAACCTTGGGATGGCAGCGTCTACGTTCCTGCCCCTTGGTTCATCAATTATAGATGTCAAAGTGCTGCTAGATGGCCAAGGGAAAATTTGCTAGACTAGTTGGTCCTGTGGGGTGAAATGGGACAGAAGTTAACCAACGCCCATGTAGACATACGGAAACATCAGAAGGAAAAAAGGACATCTGGGGAAAAAAGACCTTTAAACAATGGGGCCTAGCCAAGGGAGGTAGAGCCGGTGGTTCCATGGTGTAATGGTTAGCACTCTGGACTTTGAATCCAGCAATCCGAGTTCAAATCTCGGTGGGACCTCTTTTTTCACACTGCCTACTGCTTCGCAACTTGCGTCTTACTGACACAAAGGCCACTCAGAAAAGCAGCTGCTGAAAACATAGATGCTTAGCAAGCTACTGACCACAGCTACTTTGGGACATAAGCTCCACAGATCGCTATCCATAGACTCAAACTTTCAGCTAATATTGCGTGGCTCTCTCATTTGGAGAAAAGCTCCGGGAAAGAATGACATGAGAAAGGAATATTGAAAGAAGGGCTCTTTGAGGTCACGCATTCCTAATCCATTGGCTTCTCTTTGTCCAAGTTGAAATCCAGACAACTTGGAGTTTTGCTTGGGTTTACAGCAGAGACGTAAAGCTTCACGTCAGCTAGCTGGGCAGGCTGATGAAGAGAAGAGCTCCCTAAAAGAAGGCAACATTGGTAGCTATCTCTTTTGCTCCCAGGGGCGGGTAAGGGCACACCTGCATTACTGGTGAATATCCAAAAGGGGGAAGGAAGGACTCCGGGGCAAGAAGTGAGAAGAAAAAGTTGTCTTTGGGAGAGAAAAGAAGGGAAGACAAGAGTCTACTAAGAAAGCAAGTGAGAGGACAAGCCATTCTCTGGAAGAGGATGCAAGGAGAAAGGAGGGTTTCTGGGAGGGGATAGTAAGGGAAAAGGAGTGTCTCCTCAAAAGGAATCAAAGAAAAATGTGGGTTACTGGGAGAGGATGTGTGGGAAAAGGAGAGCCCAGGACCTAGCGATGGCTAAGCAAACTAATAATACAGCGAGTTCTTGGACAAATGAAAATCCACAACCGTATGTTCTCCTGCACAAAAAAAGATGGTGATGGCGGTGGTGCAAAAAAAACCCTTTCATGTGGTCCTCGTTAGTATAGTGGTGAGTATCCCCGCCTGTCACGCGGGAGACCGGGGTTCGATTCCCCGACGGGGAGATGGCTTTTTCTACCCACTTAGCAGCACGCCTAACTCACCACGCTCAACTCAAGTCCTTGAATGCTCTTTCAAGAGGGAGCTTTGAGCTCACATTTGTACAAATCAATCTTATGGCCACCCGGACGCTGGCTTAGTCATTTCTCCCACATCTAGTCAGCTCCACATTTCTCAACAAGCTTGGTGTTTACTTCTGCACGCTGCTGATTGGTGCCATCCCACTTTTGACCCCAGAAACCTTGGGATGGCAGCATCTAAGTTCATGCCCTTTGCTTCATCAAGTATAGATGTCAAAGTGCTGCTAGATGGCCAAGGGAAAATTTGCTAGACTGGTCGGTCCTGTGGGGTGAAATGGGACAGAAGTTAACCAATGCCCATGTAGACATACGCAAAGATCACAAGGAGGACATGTGAGGGGGGGAAAAAAAAAGTCTAAACAATTGGGCCTGGCCAAGCAGTACAGATCCAAAGGTTCCATGGTGTAATGGTTAGCACTCTGGACTCTGAATCCAGCGATCCGAGTTCAAATCTCGGTGGGACCTTCCTTTTCACACTGTCTACTGCTTGGCAACTTGTGTCTTACTGACACAAAGGCCACTGGGAAAAGCAGGATGTGTGGGAAAAGGAGAGCCCAGGACCTAGCGATTGCTAAGCAAACTAATAATAAAGCCAGTTCTTGGAAAAAAGAAAATCCACAACCGTATGTCTTGCTGCACGAAAAAGATGGTGGTGGTGAAAAAGAAAGACTTTCATGTGGTCCTCGTTAGTATAGTGGTGAGTATCCCCGCCTGTCACGCGGGAGACCGGGGTTCGATTCCCCGACGGGGAGATGGCTTTTTCTACCCACTTAGCAGCACGCTTAACTCACCACGCTCAACTTCAAGTCCTTGAATGCTCTTTCAAGAGGGAGCTTTGAGCTCACATTTGCACAACCTGGGCATTCTACAAATCATTCTTATGTTGAAACCGACGCTGGCTTAGTCATTTCTCCCACAACTAGTCATCTACAAATTTCTCAACAAGCTTGGTGTCTACTCCTGCACGGTGGTGATTGGCGCCATCCCACTTTTGGCCCCAGAAACCTTGGGATGGCAGCGTCTACGTTCCTGCCCCTTGGTTCATCAATTATAGATGTCAAAGTGCTGCTAGATGGCCAAGGGAAAATTTGCTAGACTAGTTGGTCCTGTGGGGTGAAATGGGACAGAAGTTAACCAACGCCCATGTAGACATACGGAAACATCAGAAGGAAAAAAGGACATCTGGGGAAAAAAGACCTTTAAACAATGGGGCCTAGCCAAGGGAGGTAGAGCCGGTGGTTCCATGGTGTAATGGTTAGCACTCTGGACTTTGAATCCAGCAATCCGAGTTCAAATCTCGGTGGGACCTCATTTTTCACACTGCCTGCTGCTTCGCAACTTGCGTCTTACTGACACAAAGGCCACTCAGAAAAGCAGCTGCTGAAAACATAGATGCTTAGCAAGCTACTGACCACAGCTACTTTGGGACATAAGCTCCACAGATCGCTATCCATAGACTCAAACTTTCAGCTAATATTGCGTGGCTCTCTCATTTGGAGAAAAGCTCCGGGAAAGAATGACATGAGAAAGGAATATTGAAAGAAGGGCTCTTTGAGGTCACGCATTCCTAATCCATTGGCTTCTCTTTGTCCAAGTTGAAATCCAGACAACTTGGAGTTTTGCTTGGGTTTACAGCAGAGACGTAAAGCTTCACGTCAGCTAGCTGGGCAGGCTGATGAAGAGAAGAGCTCCCTAAAAGAAGGCAACATTGGTAGCTATCTCTTTTGCTCCCAGGGGCGGGTAAGGGCACACCTGCATTACTGGTGAATATCCAAAAGGGGGAAGGAAGGACTCCGGGGCAAGAAGTGAGAAGAAAAAGGTGTCTTTGGGAGAAAAAAGAAGGGAAGACAAGAGTCTACTAAGAAAGCAAGTGAGAGGACAAGCCATTCTCTGGAAGAGGATGCAAGGAGAAAGGAGGGTTTCTGGGAGGGGATAGTAAGGGAAAAGGAGTGTCTCCTCAAAAGGAATCAAAGAAAAATGTGGGTTACTGGGAGAGGATGTGTGGGAAAAGGAGAGCCCAGGACCTAGCGATGGCTAAGCAAACTAATAATACAGCGAGTTCTTGGACAAATGAAAATCCACAACCGTATGTTCTCCTGCACAAAAAAAGATGGTGATGGCGGTGGTGCAAAAAAAACCCTTTCATGTGGTCCTCGTTAGTATAGTGGTGAGTATCCCCGCCTGTCACGTGGGAGACCGGGGTTCGATTCCCCGACGGGGAGATGGCTTTTTCTACCCACTTAGCAGCACGCCTAACTCACCACGCTCAACTCAAGTCCTTGAATGCTCTTTCAAGAGGGAGCTTTGAGCTCACATTTGTACAAATCAATCTTATGGCCACCCGGACGCTGGCTTAGTCATTTCTCCCACATCTAGTCAGCTCCACATTTCTCAACAAGCTTGGTGTTTACTTCTGCACGCTGCTGATTGGTGCCATCCCACTTTTGACCCCAGAAACCTTGGGATGGCAGCATCTAAGTTCATGCCCTTTGCTTCATCAAGTATAGATGTCAAAGTGCTGCTAGATGGCCAAGGGAAAATTTGCTAGACTGGTCGGTCCTGTGGGGTGAAATGGGACAGAAGTTAACCAATGCCCATGTAGACATACGCAAAGATCACAAGGAGGACATGTGAGGGGGGGAAAAAAAAAGTCTAAACAATTGGGCCTGGCCAAGCAGTACAGATCCAAAGGTTCCATGGTGTAATGGTTAGCACTCTGGACTCTGAATCCAGCGATCCGAGTTCAAATCTCGGTGGGACCTTCCTTTTCACACTGTCTACTGCTTGGCAACTTGTGTCTTACTGACACAAAGGCCACTGGGAAAAGCAGGATGTGTGGGAAAAGGAGAGCCCAGGACCTAGCGATTGCTAAGCAAACTAATAATAAAGCCAGTTCTTGGAAAAAAGAAAATCCACAACCGTATGTCTTGCTGCACGAAAAAGATGGTGGTGGTGAAAAAGAAAGACTTTCATGTGGTCCTCGTTAGTATTGTGGTGAGTATCCCCGCCTGTCACGCGGGAGACCGGGGTTCGATTCCCCGACGGGGAGATGGCTTTTTCTACCCACTTAGCAGCACGCTTAACTCACCACGCTCAACTTCAAGTCCTTGAATGCTCTTTCAAGAGGGAGCTTTGAGCTCACATTTGCACAACCTGGGCATTCTACAAATCATTCTTATGTTGAAACCGACGCTGGCTTAGTCATTTCTCCCACAACTAGTCATCTACAAATTTCTCAACAAGCTTGGTGTCTACTCCTGCACGGTGGTGATTGGCGCCATCCCACTTTTGGCCCCAGAAACCTTGGGATGGCAGCGTCTACGTTCCTGCCCCTTGGTTCATCAATTATAGATGTCAAAGTGCTGCTAGATGGCCAAGGGAAAATTTGCTAGACTAGTTGGTCCTGTGGGGTGAAATGGGACAGAAGTTAACCAACGCCCATGTAGACATACGGAAACATCAGAAGGAAAAAAGGACATCTGGGGAAAAAAGACCTTTAAACAATGGGGCCTAGCCAAGGGAGGTAGAGCCGGTGGTTCCATGGTGTAATGGTTAGCACTCTGGACTTTGAATCCAGCAATCCGAGTTCAAATCTCGGTGGGACCTCATTTTTCACACTGCCTGCTGCTTCGCAACTTGCGTCTTACTGACACAAAGGCCACTCAGAAAAGCAGCTGCTGAAAACATAGATGCTTAGCAAGCTACTGACCACAGCTACTTTGGGACATAAGCTCCACAGATCGCTATCCATAGACTCAAACTTTCAGCTAATATTGCGTGGCTCTCTCATTTGGAGAAAAGCTCCGGGAAAGAATGACATGAGAAAGGAATATTGAAAGAAGGGCTCT
The DNA here is from genome assembly GCF_062004578.1 of Staurois parvus. Classification (NCBI taxonomy): domain Eukaryota; kingdom Metazoa; phylum Chordata; class Amphibia; order Anura; family Ranidae; genus Staurois; species Staurois parvus. Next base: position 346,489 of record NW_028318578.1, on the reverse strand, counting down.
TTGAGGTCACGCATTCCTAATCCATTGGCTTTTCTTTGTCCAAGTTGAAATCCAGACAACTTGGAGTTTTGCTTGGGTTTACAGCAGAGACGTAAAGCTTCACGTCAGCTAGCTGGGCAGGCTGATGAAGAGAAGAGCTCCCTAAAAGAAGGCAACATTGGTAGCTATCTCTTTTGCTCCCAGGGGCGGGTAAGGGCACACCTGCATTCCTGGTGAATATTCAAAAGGGGGAAGGAAGGACTCCGGGGCAAGAAGTGAGAAGAAAAAGGTGTCTTTGGGAGAGAAAAGAAGGGAAGACAAGAGTCTACTAAGAAAGCAAGTGAGAGGACAAGCCATTCTCTGGAAGAGGATGCAAGGAGAAAGGAGGGTTTCTGGGAGGGGATAGTAAGGGAAAAGGAGTGTCTCCTCAAAAGGAATCAAAGAAAAATGTGGGTTACTGGGAGAGGATGTGTGGGAAAAGGAGAGCCCAGGACCTAGCGATGGCTAAGCAAACTAATAATACAGCGAGTTCTTGGACAAATGAAAATCCACAACCGTATGTTCTCCTGCACAAAAAAAGATGGTGATGGCGGTGGTGCAAAAAAAACCCTTTCATGTGGTCCTCGTTAGTATAGTGGTGAGTATCCCCGCCTGTCACGCGGGAGACCGGGGTTCGATTCCCCGACGGGGAGATGGCTTTTTCTACCCACTTAGCAGCACGCCTAACTCACCACGCTCAACTCAAGTCCTTGAATGCTCTTTCAAGAGGGAGCTTTGAGCTCACATTTGTACAAATCAATCTTATGGCCACCCGGACGCTGGCTTAGTCATTTCTCCCACATCTAGTCAGCTCCACATTTCTCAACAAGCTTGGTGTTTACTTCTGCACGCTGCTGATTGGTGCCATCCCACTTTTGACCCCAGAAACCTTGGGATGGCAGCATCTAAGTTCATGCCCTTTGCTTCATCAAGTATAGATGTCATAGTGCTGCTAGATGGCCAAGGGAAAATTTGCTAGACTGGTCGGTCCTGTGGGGTGAAATGGGACAGAAGTTAACCAATGCCCATGTAGACATACGCAAAGATCACAAGGAGGACATGTGAGGGGGGGAAAAAAAAGTCTAAACAATTGGGCCTGGCCAAGCAGTACAGATCCAAAGGTTCCATGGTGTAATGGTTAGCACTCTGGACTCTGAATCCAGCGATCCGAGTTCAAATCTCGGTGGGACCTTCCTTTTCACACTGTCTACTGCTTGGCAACTTGTGTCTTACTGACACAAAGGCCACTGGGAAAAGCAGGATGTGTGGGAAAAGGAGAGCCCAGGACCTAGCGATTGCTAAGCAAACTAATAATAAAGCCAGTTCTTGGAAAAAAGAAAATCCACAACCGTATGTCTTGCTGCACGAAAAAGATGGTGGTGGTGAAAAAGAAAGACTTTCATGTGGTCCTCGTTAGTATAGTGGTGAGTATCCCCGCCTGTCACGCGGGAGACCGGGGTTCGATTCCCCGACGGGGAGATGGCTTTTTCTACCCACTTAGCAGCACGCTTAACTCACCACGCTCAACTTCAAGTCCTTGAATGCTCTTTCAAGAGGGAGCTTTGAGCTCACATTTGCACAACCTGGGCATTCTACAAATCATTCTTATGTTGAAACCGACGCTGGCTTAGTCATTTCTCCCACAACTAGTCATCTACAAATTTCTCAACAAGCTTGGTGTCTACTCCTGCACGGTGGTGATTGGCGCCATCCCACTTTTGGCCCCAGAAACCTTGGGATGGCAGCGTCTACGTTCCTGCCCCTTGGTTCATCAATTATAGATGTCAAAGTGCTGCTAGATGGCCAAGGGAAAATTTGCTAGACTAGTTGGTCCTGTGGGGTGAAATGGGACAGAAGTTAACCAACGCCCATGTAGACATACGGAAACATCAGAAGGAAAAAAGGACATCTGGGGAAAAAAGACCTTTAAACAATGGGGCCTAGCCAAGGGAGGTAGAGCCAGTGGTTCCATGGTGTAATGGTTAGCACTCTGGACTTTGAATCCAGCAATCCGAGTTCAAATCTCGGTGGGACCTCATTTTTCACACTGCCTACTGCTTCGCAACTTGCGTCTTACTGACACAAAGGCCACTCAGAAAAGCAGCTGCTGAAAACATAGATGCTTAGCAAGCTACTGACCACAGCTACTTTGGGACATAAGCTCCACAGATCGCTATCCATAGACTCAAACTTTCAGCTAATATTGCGTGGCTCTCTCATTTGGAGAAAAGCTCCGGGAAAGAAGGACATGAGAAAGGACTATTGAAAGAAGGGCTCTTTAAGGTCACGCATTCCTAATCCATTGGCTTCTCTTTGTCCAAGTTGAAATCCGGACAACTTGGAGTTTTGCTTGGGTTTACAGCAGAGACGTAAAGCTTCACGTCAGCTAGCTGGGCAGGCTGATGAAGAGAAGAGCTCCCTAAAAGAAGGCAACATTGGTAGCTATCTCTTTTGCTCCCAGGGGCGGGTAAGGGCACACCTGCATTCCTGGTGAATATCCAAAAGGGGGAAGGAAGGACTCCGGGGCAAGAAGTGAGAAGAAAAAGGTGTCTTTGGGAGAGAAAAGAAGGGAAGACAAGAGTCTACTAAGAAAGCAAGTGAGAGGACAAGCCATTCTCTGGAAGAGGATGCAAGGAGAAAGGAGGGTTTCTGGGAGGGGATAGTAAGGGAAAAGGAGTGTCTCCTCAAAAGGAATCAAAGAAAAATGTGGGTTACTGGGAGAGGATGTGTGGGAAAAGCAGAGCCCAGGACCTAGCGATGGCTAAGCAAACTAATAATACAGCGAGTTCTTGGACAAATGAAAATCCACAACCGTATGTTCTCCTGCACAAAAAAAGATGGTGATGGCGGTGGTGCAAAAAAAACCCTTTCATGTGGTCCTCGTTAGTATAGTGGTGAGTATCCCCGCCTGTCACGCGGGAGACCGGGGTTCGATTCCCCGACGGGGAGATGGCTTTTTCTACCCACTTAGCAGCACGCCTAACTCACCACGCTCAACTCAAGTCCTTGAATGCTCTTTCAAGAGGGAGCTTTGAGCTCACATTTGTACAAATCAATCTTATGGCCACCCGGACGCTGGCTTAGTCATTTCTCCCACATCTAGTCAGCTCCACATTTCTCAACAAGCTTGGTGTTTACTTCTGCACGCTGCTGATTGGTGCCATCCCACTTTTGACCCCAGAAACCTTGGGATGGCAGCATCTAAGTTCATGCCCTTTGCTTCATCAAGTATAGATGTCAAAGTGCTGCTAGATGGCCAAGGGAAAATTTGCTAGACTGGTCGGTCCTGTGGGTGAAATGGGACAGAAGTTAACCAATGCCCATGTAGACATACGCAAAGATCACAAGGAGGACATGTGAGGGGGGGGAAAAAAAAGTCTAAACAATTGGGCCTGGCCAAGCAGTACAGATCCAAAGGTTCCATGGTGTAATGGTTAGCACTCTGGACTCTGAATCCAGTGATCCGAGTTCAAATCTCGGTGGGACCTTCCTTTTCACACTGTCTACTGCTTGGCAACTTGTGTCTTACTGACACAAAGGCCACTGGGAAAAGCAGGATGTGTGGGAAAAGGAGAGCCCAGGACCTAGCGATTGCTAAGCAAACTAATAATAAAGCCAGTTCTTGGAAAAAAGAAAATCCACAACCGTATGTCTTGCTGCACGAAAAAGATGGTGGTGGTGAAAAAGAAAGACTTTCATGTGGTCCTCGTTAGTATAGTGGTGAGTATCCCCGCCTGTCACGTGGGAGACCGGGGTTCGATTCCCCGACGGGGAGATGGCTTTTTCTACCCACTTAGCAGCACGCTTAACTCACCACGCTCAACTTCAAGTCCTTGAATGCTCTTTCAAGAGGGAGCTTTGAGCTCACATTTGCACAACCTGGGCATTCTACAAATCATTCTTATGTTGAAACCGACGCTGGCTTAGTCATTTCTCCCACAACTAGTCATCTACAAATTTCTCAACAAGCTTGGTGTCTACTCCTGCACGGTGGTGATTGGCGCCATCCCACTTTTGGCCCCAGAAACCTTGGGATGGCAGCGTCTACGTTCCTGCCCCTTGGTTCATCAATTATAGATGTCAAAGTGCTGCTAGATGGCCAAGGGAAAATTTGCTAGACTAGTTGGTCCTGTGGGGTGAAATGGGACAGAAGTTAACCAACGCCCATGTAGACATACGGAAACATCAGAAGGAAAAAAGGACATCTGGGGAAAAAAGACCTTTAAACAATGGGGCCTAGCCAAGGGAGGTAGAGCCGGTGGTTCCATGGTGTAATGGTTAGCACTCTGGACTTTGAATCCAGCAATCCGAGTTCAAATCTCGGTGGGACCTCATTTTTCACACTGCCTACTGCTTCGCAACTTGCGTCTTACTGACACAAAGGCCACTCAGAAAAGCAGCTGCTGAAAACATAGATGCTTAGCAAGCTACTGACCACAGCTACTTTGGGACATAAGCTCCACAGATCGCTATCCATAGACTCAAACTTTCAGCTAATATTGCGTGGCTCTCTCATTTGGAGAAAAGCTCCGGGAAAGAATGACATGAGAAAGGAATATTGAAAGAAGGGCTCTTTGAGGTCACGCATTCCTAATCCATTGGCTTCTCTTTGTCCAAGTTGAAATCCAGACAACTTGGAGTTTTGCTTGGGTTTACAGCAGAGACGTAAAGCTTCACGTCAGCTAGCTGGGCAGGCTGATGAAGAGAAGAGCTCCCTAAAAGAAGGCAACATTGGTAGCTATCTCTTTTGCTCCCAGGGGCGGGTAAGGGCACACCTGCATTACTGGTGAATATCCAAAAGGGGGAAGGAAGGACTCCGGGGCAAGAAGTGAGAAGAAAAAGGTGTCTTTGGGAGAGAAAAGAAGGGAAGACAAGAGTCTACTAAGAAAGCAAGTGAGAGGACAAGCCATTCTCTGGAAGAGGATGCAAGGAGAAAGGAGGGTTTCTGGGAGGGGATAGTAAGGGAAAAGGAGTGTCTCCTCAAAAGGAATCAAAGAAAAATGTGGGTTACTGGGAGAGGATGTGTGGGAAAAGGAGAGCCCAGGACCTAGCGATGGCTAAGCAAACTAATAATACAGCGAGTTCTTGGACAAATGAAAATCCACAACCGTATGTTCTCCTGCACAAAAAAAGATGGTGATGGCGGTGGTGCAAAAAAAACCCTTTCATGTGGTCCTCGTTAGTATAGTGGTGAGTATCCCCGCCTGTCACGCAGGAGACCGGGGTTCGATTCCCCGACGGGGAGATGGCTTTTTCTACCCACTTAGCAGCACGCCTAACTCACCACGCTCAACTCAAGTCCTTGAATGCTCTTTCAAGAGGGAGCTTTGAGCTCACATTTGTACAACCTGGGCATTCTACAAATCATTCTTATGTTGAAACCGACGCTGGCTTAGTCATTTCTCCCACAACTAGTCATCTACAAATTTCTCAACAAGCTTGGTGTCTACTCCTGCACGGTGGTGATTGGCGCCATCCCACTTTTGGCCCCAGAAACCTTGGGATGGCAGCGTCTACGTTCCTGCCCCTTGGTTCATCAATTATAGATGTCAAAGTGCTGCTAGATGGCCAAGGGAAAATTTGCTAGACTAGTTGGTCCTGTGGGGTGAAATGGGACAGAAGTTAACCAACGCCCATGTAGACATACGGAAACATCAGAAGGAAAAAAGGACATCTGGGGAAAAAAGACCTTTAAACAATGGGGCCTAGCCAAGGGAGGTAGAGCCAGTGGTTCCATGGTGTAATGGTTAGCACTCTGGACTTTGAATCCAGCAATCCGAGTTCAAATCTCGGTGGGACCTCATTTTTCACACTGCCTACTGCTTCGCAACTTGCGTCTTACTGACACAAAGGCCACTCAGAAAAGCAGCTGCTGAAAACATAGATGCTTAGCAAGCTACTGACCACAGCTACTTTGGGACATAAGCTCCACAGATCGCTATCCATAGACTCAAACTTTCAGCTAATATTGCGTGGCTCTCTCATTTGGAGAAAAGCTCCGGGAAAGAATGACATGAGAAAGGAATATTGAAAGAAGGGCTCTTTGAGGTCACGCATTCCTAATCCATTGGCTTCTCTTTGTCCAAGTTGAAATCCAGACAACTTGGAGTTTTGCTTGGGTTTACAGCAGAGACGTAAAGCTTCACGTCAGCTAGCTGGGTAGGCTGATGAAGAGAAGAGCTCCCTAAAAGAAGGCAACATTGGTAGCTATCTCTTTTGCTCCCAGGGGCGGGTAAGGGCACACCTGCATTACTGGTGAATATCCAAAAGGGGGAAGGAAGGACTCCGGGGCAAGAAGTGAGAAGAAAAAGGTGTCTTTGGGAGAGAAAAGAAGGGAAGACAAGAGTCTACTAAGAAAGCAAGTGAGAGGACAAGCCATTCTCTGGAAGAGGATGCAAGGAGAAAGGAGGGTTTCTGGGAGGGGATAGTAAGGGAAAAGGAGTGTCTCCTCAAAAGGAATCAAAGAAAAATGTGGGTTACTGGGAGAGGATGTGTGGGAAAAGGAGAGCCCAGGACCTAGCGATGGCTAAGCAAACTAATAATACAGCGAGTTCTTGGACAAATGAAAATCCACAACCGTATGTTCTCCTGCACAAAAAAAGATGGTGATGGCGGTGGTGCAAAAAAAACCCTTTCATGTGGTCCTCGTTAGTATAGTGGTGAGTATCCCCGCCTGTCACGCGGGAGACCGGGGTTCGATTCCCCGACGGGGAGATGGCTTTTTCTACCCACTTAGCAGCACGCCTAACTCACCACGCTCAACTCAAGTCCTTGAATGCTCTTTCAAGAGGGAGCTTTGAGCTCACATTTGTACAAATCAATCTTATGGCCACCCGGACGCTGGCTTAGTCATTTCTCCCACATCTAGTCAGCTCCACATTTCTCAACAAGCTTGGTGTTTACTTCTGCACGCTGCTGATTGGTGCCATCCCACTTTTGACCCCAGAAACCTTGGGATGGCAGCATCTAAGTTCATGCCCTTTGCTTCATCAAGTATAGATGTCAAAGTGCTGCTAGATGGCCAAGGGAAAATTTGCTAGACTGGTCGGTCCTGTGGGTGAAATGGGACAGAAGTTAACCAATGCCCATGTAGACATACGCAAAGATCACAAGGAGGACATGTGAGGGGGGGAAAAAAAAAGTCTAAACAATTGGGCCTGGCCAAGCAGTACAGATCCAAAGGTTCCATGGTGTAATGGTTAGCACTCTGGACTCTGAATCCAGCGATCCGAGTTCAAATCTCGGTGGGACCTTCCTTTTCACACTGTCTACTGCTTGGCAACTTGTGTCTTACTGACACAAAGGCCACTGGGAAAAGCAGGATGTGTGGGAAAAGGAGAGCCCAGGACCTAGCGATTGCTAAGCAAACTAATAATAAAGCCAGTTCTTGGAAAAAAGAAAATCCACAACCGTATGTCTTGCTGCACGAAAAAGATGGTGGTGGTGAAAAAGAAAGACTTTCATGTGGTCCTCGTTAGTATAGTGGTGAGTATCCCCGCCTGTCACGCGGGAGACCGGGGTTCGATTCCCCGATGGGGAGATGGCTTTTTCTACCCACTTAGCAGCACGCTTAACTCACCACGCTCAACTTCAAGTCCTTGAATGCTCTTTCAAGAGGGAGCTTTGAGCTCACATTTGCACAACCTGGGCATTCTACAAATCATTCTTATGTTGAAACCGACGCTGGCTTAGTCATTTCTCCCACAACTAGTCATCTACAAATTTCTCAACAAGCTTGGTGTCTACTCCTGCACGGTGGTGATTGGCGCCATCCCACTTTTGGCCCCAGAAACCTTGGGATGGCAGCGTCTACGTTCCTGCCCCTTGGTTCATCAATTATAGATGTCAAAGTGCTGCTAGATGGCCAAGGGAAAATTTGCTAGACTAGTTGGTCCTGTGGGGTGAAATGGGACAGAAGTTAACCAACGCCCATGTAGACATACGGAAACATCAGAAGGAAAAAAGGACATCTGGGGAAAAAAGACCTTTAAACAATGGGGCCTAGCCAAGGGAGGTAGAGCCGGTGGTTCCATGGTGTAATGGTTAGCACTCTGGACTTTGAATCCAGCAATCCGAGTTCAAATCTCGGTGGGACCTCATTTTTCACACTGCCTACTGCTTCGCAACTTGCGTCTTACTGACACAAAGGCCACTCAGAAAAGCAGCTGCTGAAAACATAGATGCTTAGCAAGCTACTGACCACAGCTACTTTGGGACATAAGCTCCACAGATCGCTATCCATAGACTCAAACTTTCAGCTAATATTGCGTGGCTCTCTCATTTGGAGAAAAGCTCCGGGAAAGAATGACATGAGAAAGGAATATTGAAAGAAGGGCTCTTTGAGGTCACGCATTCCTAATCCATTGGCTTCTCTTTGTCCAAGTTGAAATCCAGACAACTTGGAGTTTTGCTTGGGTTTACAGCAGAGACGTAAAGCTTCACGTCAGCTAGCTGGGCAGGCTGATGAAGAGAAGAGCTCCCTAAAAGAAGGCAACATTGGTAGCTATCTCTTTTGCTCCCAGGGGCGGGTAAGGGCACACCTGCATTACTGGTGAATATCCAAAAGGGGGAAGGAAGGACTCCGGGGCAAGAAGTGAGAAGAAAAAGGTGTCTTTGGGAGAGAAAAGAAGGGAAGACAAGAGTCTACTAAGAAAGCAAGTGAGAGGACAAGCCATTCTCTGGAAGAGGATGCAAGGAGAAAGGAGGGTTTCTGGGAGGGGATAGTAAGGGAAAAGGAGTGTCTCCTCAAAAGGAATCAAAGAAAAATGTGGGTTACTGGGAGAGGATGTGTGGGAAAAGGAGAGCCCAGGACCTAGCGATGGCTAAGCAAACTAATAATACAGCGAGTTCTTGGACAAATGAAAATCCACAACCGTATGTTCTCCTGCACAAAAAAAGATGGTGATGGCGGTGGTGCAAAAAAAACCCTTTCATGTGGTCCTCGTTAGTATAGTGGTGAGTATCCCCGCCTGTCACGCGGGAGACCGGGGTTCGATTCCCCGACGGGGAGATGGCTTTTTCTACCCACTTAGCAGCACGCCTAACTCACCACGCTCAACTCAAGTCCTTGAATGCTCTTTCAAGAGGGAGCTTTGAGCTCACATTTGTACAAATCAATCTTATGGCCACCCGGACGCTGGCTTAGTCATTTCTCCCACATCTAGTCAGCTCCACATTTCTCAACAAGCTTGGTGTTTACTTCTGCACGCTGCTGATTGGTGCCATCCCACTTTTGACCCCAGAAACCTTGGGATGGCAGCATCTAAGTTCATGCCCTTTGCTTCATCAAGTATAGATGTCAAAGTGCTGCTAGATGGCCAAGGGAAAATTTGCTAGACTGGTCGGTCCTGTGGGGTGAAATGGGACAGAAGTTAACCAATGCCCATGTAGACATACGCAAAGATCACAAGGAGGACATGTGAGGGGGGAAAAAAAAAGTCTAAACAATTGGGCCTGGCCAAGCAGTACAGATCCAAAGGTTCCATGGTGTAATGGTTAGCACTCTGGACTCTGAATCCAGCGATCCGAGTTCAAATCTCGGTGGGACCTTCCTTTTCACACTGTCTACTGCTTGGCAACTTGTGTCTTACTGACACAAAGGCCACTGGGAAAAGCAGGATGTGTGGGAAAAGGAGAGCCCAGGACCTAGCGATTGCTAAGCAAACTAATAATAAAGCCAGTTCTTGGAAAAAAGAAAATCCACAACCGTATGTCTTGCTGCACGAAAAAGATGGTGGTGGTGAAAAAGAAAGACTTTCATGTGGTCCTCGTTAGTATAGTGGTGAGTATCCCCGCCTGTCACGCGGGAGACCGGGGTTCGATTCCCCGACGGGGAGATGGCTTTTTCTACCCACTTAGCAGCACGCTTAACTCACCACGCTCAACTTCAAGTCCTTGAATGCTCTTTCAAGAGGGAGCTTTGAGCTCACATTTGCACAACCTGGGCATTCTACAAATCATTCTTATGTTGAAACCGACGCTGGCTTAGTCATTTCTCCCACAACTAGTCATCTACAAATTTCTCAACAAGCTTGGTGTCTACTCCTGCACGGTGGTGATTGGCGCCATCCCACTTTTGGCCCCAGAAACCTTGGGATGGCAGCGTCTACGTTCCTGCCCCTTGGTTCATCAATTATAGATGTCAAAGTGCTGCTAGATGGCCAAGGGAAAATTTGCTAGACTAGTTGGTCCTGTGGGGTGAAATGGGACAGAAGTTAACCAACGCCCATGTAGACATACGGAAACATCAGAAGGAAAAAAGGACATCTGGGGAAAAAAGACCTTTAAACAATGGGGCCTAGCCAAGGGAGGTAGAGCCGGTGGTTCCATGGTGTAATGGTTAGCACTCTGGACTTTGAATCCAGCAATCCGAGTTCAAATCTCGGTGGGACCTCATTTTTCACACTGCCTGCTGCTTCGCAACTTGCGTCTTACTGACACAAAGGCCACTCAGAAAAGCAGCTGCTGAAAACATAGATGCTTAGCAAGCTACTGACCACAGCTACTTTGGGACATAAGCTCCACAGATCGCTATCCATAGACTCAAACTTTCAGCTAATATTGTGTGGCTCTCTCATTTGGAGAAAAGCTCCGGGAAAGAATGACATGAGAAAGGAATATTGAAAGAAGGGCTCTTTGAGGTCACGCATTCCTAATCCATTGGCTTCTCTTTGTCCAAGTTGAAATCCAGACAACTTGGAGTTTTGCTTGGGTTTACAGCAGAGACGTAAAGCTTCACGTCAGCTAGCTGGGCAGGCTGATGAAGAGAAGAGCTCCCTAAAAGAAGGCAACATTGGTAGCTATCTCTTTTGCTCCCAGGGGCGGGTAAGGGCACACCTGCATTACTGGTGAATATCCAAAAGGGGGAAGGAAGGACTCCGGGGCAAGAAGTGAGAAGAAAAAGGTGTCTTTGGGAGAGAAAAGAAGGGAAGACAAGAGTCTACTAAGAAAGCAAGTGAGAGGACAAGCCATTCTCTGGAAGAGGATGCAAGGAGAAAGGAGGGTTTCTGGGAGGGGATAGTAAGGGAAAAGGAGTGTCTCCTCAAAAGGAATCAAAGAAAAATGTGGGTTACTGGGAGAGGATGTGTGGGAAAAGGAGAGCCCAGGACCTAGCGATGGCTAAGCAAACTAATAATACAGCGAGTTCTTGGACAAATGAAAATCCACAACCGTATGTTCTCCTGCACAAAAAAAGATGGTGATGGCGGTGGTGCAAAAAAAAACCCTTTCATGTGGTCCTCGTTAGTATAGTGGTGAGTATCCCCGCCTGTCACGCGGGAGACCGGGGTTCGATTCCCCGACGGGGAGATGGCTTTTTCTACCCACTTAGCAGCACGCCTAACTCACCACGCTCAACTCAAGTCCTTGAATGCTCTTTCAAGAGGGAGCTTTGAGCTCACATTTGTACAAATCAATCTTATGGCCACCCGGACGCTGGCTTAGTCATTTCTCCCACATCTAGTCAGCTCCACATTTCTCAACAAGCTTGGTGTTTACTTCTGCACGCTGCTGATTGGTGCCATCCCACTTTTGACCCCAGAAACCTTGGGATGGCAGCATCTAAGTTCATGCCCTTTGCTTCATCAAGTATAGATGTCAAAGTGCTGCTAGATGGCCAAGGGAAAATTTGCTAGACTGGTCGGTCCTGTGGGGTGAAATGGGACAGAAGTTAACCAATGCCCATGTAGACATACGCAAAGATCACAAGGAGGACATGTGAGGGGGAAAAAAAAAGTCTAAACAATTGGGCCTGGCCAAGCAGTACAGATCCAAAGGTTCCATGGTGTAATGGTTAGCACTCTGGACTCTGAATCCAGCGATCCGAGTTCAAATCTCGGTAGGACCTTCCTTTTCACACTGTCTACTGCTTGGCAACTTGTGTCTTACTGACACAAAGGCCACTGGGAAAAGCAGGATGTGTGGGAAAAGGAGAGCCCAGGACCTAGCGATTGCTAAGCAAACTAATAATAAAGCCAGTTCTTGGAAAAAAGAAAATCCACAACCGTATGTCTTGCTGCACGAAAAAGATGGTGGTGGTGAAAAAGAAAGACTTTCATGTGGTCCTCGTTAGTATAGTGGTGAGTATCCCCGCCTGTCACGCGGTAGACCGGGGTTCGATTCCCCGATGGGGAGATGGCTTTTTCTACCCACTTAGCAGCACGCTTAACTCACCACGCTCAACTTCAAGTCCTTGAATGCTCTTTCAAGAGGGAGCTTTGAGCTCACATTTGCACAACCTGGGCATTCTACAAATCATTCTTATGTTGAAACCGACGCTGGCTTAGTCATTTCTCCCACAACTAGTCATCTACAAATTTCTCAACAAGCTTGGTGTCTACTCCTGCACGGTGGTGATTGGCGCCATCCCACTTTTGGCCCCAGAAACCTTGGGATGGCAGCGTCTACGTTCCTGCCCCTTGGTTCATCAATTATAGATGTCAAAGTGCTGCTAGATGGCCAAGGGAAAATTTGCTAGACTAGTTGGTCCTGTGGGGTGAAATGGGACAGAAGTTAACCAACGCCCATGTAGACATACGGAAACATCAGAAGGAAAAAAGGACATCTGGGGGAAAAAGACCTTTAAACAATGGGGCCTAGCCAAGGGAGGTAGAGCCGGTGGTTCCATGGTGTAATGGTTAGCACTCTGGACTTTGAATCCAGCAATCCGAGTTCAAATCTCGGTGGGACCTCATTTTTCACACTGCCTACTGCTTCGCAACTTGCGTCTTACTGACACAAAGGCCACTCAGAAAAGCAGCTGCTGAAAACATAGATGCTTAGCAAGCTACTGACCACAGCTACTTTGGGACATAAGCTCCACAGATCGCTATCCATAGACTCAAACTTTCAGCTAATATTGCGTGGCTCTCTCATTTGGAGAAAAGCTCCGGGAAAGAATGACATGAGAAAGGAATATTGAAAGAAGGGCTCTTTGAGGTCACGCATTCCTAATCCATTGGCTTCTCTTTGTCCAAGTTGAAATCCAGACAACTTGGAGTTTTGCTTGGGTTTACAGCAGAGACGTAAAGCTTCACGTCAGCTAGCTGGGCAGGCTGATGAAGAGAAGAGCTCCCTAAAAGAAGGCAACATTGGTAGCTATCTCTTTTGCTCCCAGGGGCGGGTAAGGGCACACCTGCATTACTGGTGAATATCCAAAAGGGGGAAGGAAGGACTCCGGGGCAAGAAGTGAGAAGAAAAAGGTGTCTTTGGGAGAGAAAAGAAGGGAAGACAAGAGTCTACTAAGAAAGCAAGTGAGAGGACAAGCCATTCTCTGGAAGAGGATGCAAGGAGAAAGGAGGGTTTCTGGGAGGGGATAGTAAGGGAAAAGGAGTGTCTCCTCAAAAGGAATCAAAGAAAAATGTGGGTTACTGGGAGAGGATGTGTGGGAAAAGGAGAGCCCAGGACCTAGCGATGGCTAAGCAAACTAATAATACAGCGAGTTCTTGGACAAATGAAAATCCACAACCGTATGTTCTCCTGCACAAAAAAAGATGGTGATGGCGGTGGTGCAAAAAAAACCCTTTCATGTGGTCCTCGTTAGTATAGTGGTGAGTATCCCCGCCTGTCACGCGGGAGACAGGGGTTCGATTCCCCGACGGGGAGATGGCTTTTTCTACCCACTTAGCAGCACGCCTAACTCACCACGCTCAACTCAAGTCCTTGAATGCTCTTTCAAGAGGGAGCTTTGAGCTCACATTTGCACAACCTGGGGATTGTACAAATCAATCTTATGGCCACCCGGACGCTGGCTTAGTCATTTCTCCCACATCTAGTCAGCTCCACATTTCTCAACAAGCTTGGTGTTTACTTCTGCACGCTGCTGATTGGTTCCATCCCACTTTTGACCCCAGAAACCTTGGGATGGCAGCATCTAAGTTCATGCCCTTTGCTTCATCAAGTATAGATGTCAAAGTGCTGCTAGATGGCCAAGGGAAAATTTGCTAGACTGGTCGGTCCTGTGGGGTGAAATGGGACAGAAGTTAACCAATGCCCATGTAGACATACGCAAAGATCACAAGGAGGACATGTGAGGGGGGGAAAAAAAAAGTCTAAACAATTGGGCCTGGCCAAGCAGTACAGATCCAAAGGTTCCATGGTGTAATGGTTAGCACTCTGGACTCTGAATCCAGCGATCCGAGTTCAAATCTCGGTGGGACCTTCCTTTTCACACTGTCTACTGCTTGGCAACTTGTGTCTTACTGACACAAAGGCCACTGGGAAAAGCAGGATGTGTGGGAAAAGGAGAGCCCAGGACCTAGCGATTGCTAAGCAAACTAATAATAAAGCCAGTTCTTGGAAAAAAGAAAATCCACAACCGTATGTCTTGCTGCACGAAAAAGATGGTGGTGGTGAAAAAGAAAGACTTTCATGTGGTCCTCGTTAGTATAGTGGTGAGTATCCCCGCCTGTCACGCGGGAGACCGGGGTTCGATTCCCCGACGGGGAGATGGCTTTTTCTACCCACTTAGCAGCACGCTTAACTCACCACGCTCAACTTCAAGTTCTTGAATGCTCTTTCAAGAGGGAGCTTTGAGCTCACATTTGCACAACCTGGGCATTCTACAAATCATTCTTATGTTGAAACCGACGCTGGCTTAGTCATTTCTCCCACAACTAGTCATCTACAAATTTCTCAACAAGCTTGGTGTCTACTCCTGCACGGTGGTGATTGGCGCCATCCCACTTTTGGCCCCAGAAACCTTGGGATGGCAGCGTCTACGTTCCTGCCCCTTGGTTCATCAATTATAGATGTCAAAGTGCTGCTAGATGGCCAAGGGAAAATTTGCTAGACTAGTTGGTCCTGTGGGGTGAAATGGGACAGAAGTTAACCAACGCCCATGTAGACATACGGAAACATCAGAAGGAAAAAAGGACATCTGGGGAAAAAAGACCTTTAAACAATGGGGCCTAGCCAAGGGAGGTAGAGCCGGTGGTTCCATGGTGTAATGGTTAGCACTCTGGACTTTGAATCCAGCAATCCGAGTTCAAATCTCGGTGGGACCTCATTTTTCACACTGCCTGCTGCTTCGCAACTTGCGTCTTACTGACACAAAGGCCACTCAGAAAAGCAGCTGCTGAAAACATAGATGCTTAGCAAGCTACTGACCACAGCTACTTTGGGACATAAGCTCCACAGATCGCTATCCATAGACTCAAACTTTCAGCTAATATTGCGTGGCTCTCTCATTTGGAGAAAAGCTCCGGGAAAGAATGACATGAGAAAGGAATATTGAAAGAAGGGCTCTTTGAGGTCACGCATTCCTAATCCATTGGCTTCTCTTTGTCCAAGTTGAAATCCAGACAACTTGGAGTTTTGCTTGGGTTTACAGCAGAGACGTAAAGCTTCACGTCAGCTAGCTGGGCAGGCTGATGAAGAGAAGAGCTCCCTAAAAGAAGGCAACATTGGTAGCTATCTCTTTTGCTCCCAGGGGCGGGTAAGGGCACACCTGCATTACTGGTGAATATCCAAAAGGGGGAAGGAAGGACTCCGGGGCAAGAAGTGAGAAGAAAAAGGTGTCTTTGGGAGAGAAAAGAAGGGAAGACAAGAGTCTACTAAGAAAGCAAGTGAGAGGACAAGCCATTCTCTGGAAGAGGATGCAAGGAGAAAGGAGGGTTTCTGGGAGGGGATAGTAAGGGAAAAGGAGTGTCTCCTCAAAAGGAATCAAAGAAAAATGTGGGTTACTGGGAGAGGATGTGTGGGAAAAGGAGAGCCCAGGACCTAGCGATGGCTAAGCAAACTAATAATACAGCGAGTTCTTGGACAAATGAAAATCCACAACCGTATGTTCTCCTGCACAAAAAAAGATGGTGATGGCGGTGGTGCAAAAAAAAACCCTTTCATGTGGTCCTCGTTAGTATAGTGGTGAGTATCCCCGCCTGTCACGCGGGAGACCGGGGTTCGATTCCCCGACGGGGAGATGGCTTTTTCTACCCACTTAGCAGCACGCCTAACTCACCACGCTCAACTCAAGTCCTTGAATGCTCTTTCAAGAGGGAGCTTTGAGCTCACATTTGTACAAATCAATCTTATGGCCACCCGGACGCTGGCTTAGTCATTTCTCCCACATCTAGTCAGCTCCACATTTCTCAACAAGCTTGGTGTTTACTTCTGCACGCTGCTGATTGGTGCCATCCCACTTTTGACCCCAGAAACCTTGGGATGGCAGCATCTAAGTTCATGCCCTTTGCTTCATCAAGTATAGATGTCATAGTGCTGCTAGATGGCCAAGGGAAAATTTGCTAGACTGGTCGGTCCTGTGGGGTGAAATGGGACAGAAGTTAACCAATGCCCATGTAGACATACGCAAAGATCACAAGGAGGACATGTGAGGGGGGAAAAAAAAAGTCTAAACAATTGGGCCTGGCCAAGCAGTACAGATCCAAAGGTTCCATGGTGTAATGGTTAGCACTCTGGACTCTGAATCCAGCGATCCGAGTTCAAATCTCGGTGGGACCTTCCTTTTCACACTGTCTACTGCTTGGCAACTTGTGTCTTACTGACACAAAGGCCACTGGGAAAAGCAGGATGTATGGGAAAAGGAGAGCCCAGGACCTAGCGATTGCTAAGCAAACTAATAATAAAGCCAGTTCTTGGAAAAAAGAAAATCCACAACCGTATGTCTTGCTGCACGAAAAAGATGGTGGTGGTGAAAAAGAAAGACTTTCATGTGGTCCTCGTTAGTATAGTGGTGAGTATCCCCGCCTGTCACGCGGGAGACCGGCGTTCGATTCCCCGACGGGGAGATGGCTTTTTCTACCCACTTAGCAGCACGCTTAACTCACCACGCTCAACTTCAAGTCCTTGAATGCTCTTTCAAGAGGGAGCTTTGAGCTCACATTTGCACAACCTGGGCATTCTACAAATCATTCTTATGTTGAAACCGACGCTGGCTTAGTCATTTCTCCCACAACTAGTCATCTACAAATTTCTCAACAAGCTTGGTGTCTACTCCTGCACGGTGGTGATTGGCGCCATCCCACTTTTGGCCCCAGAAACCTTGGGATGGCAGCGTCTACGTTCCTGCCCCTTGGTTCATCAATTATAGATGTCAAAGTGCTGCTAGATGGCCAAGGGAAAATTTGCTAGACTAGTTGGTCCTGTGGGGTGAAATGGGACAGAAGTTAACCAACGCCCATGTAGACATACGGAAACATCAGAAGGAAAAAAGGACATCTGGGGAAAAAAGACCTTTTAACAATGGGGCCTAGCCAAGGGAGGTAGAGCCGGTGGTTCCATGGTGTAATGGTTAGCACTCTGGACTTTGAATCCAGCAATCCGAGTTCAAATCTCGGTGGGACCTCATTTTTCACACTGCCTGCTGCTTCGCAACTTGCGTCTTACTGACACAAAGGCCACTCAGAAAAGCAGCTGCTGAAAACATAGATGCTTAGCAAGCTACTGACCACAGCTACTTTGGGATATAAGCTCCACAGATCGCTATCCATAGACTCAAACTTTCAGCTAATATTGCGTGGCTCTCTCATTTGGAGAAAAGCTCCGGGAAAGAAGGACATGAGAAAGGAATATTGAAAGAAGGGCTCTTTGAGGTCACGCATTCCTAATCCATTGGCTTCTCTTTGTCCAAGTTGAAATCCAGACAACTTGGAGTTTTGCTTGGGTTTACAGCAGAGACGTAAAGCTTCACGTCAGCTAGCTGGGCAGGCTGATGAAGAGAAGAGCTCCCTAAAAGAAGGCAACATTGGTAGCTATCTCTTTTGCTCCCAGGGGCGGGTAAGGGCACACCTGCATTACTGGTGAATATCCAAAAGGGGGAAGGAAGGACTCCGGGGCAAGAAGTGAGAAGAAAAAGGTGTCTTTGGGAGAGAAAAGAAGGGAAGACAAGAGTCTACTAAGAAAGCAAGTGAGAGGACAAGCCATTCTCTGGAAGAGGATGCAAGGAGAAAGGAGGGTTTCTGGGAGGGGATAGTAAGGGAAAAGGAGTGTCTCCTCAAAAGGAATCAAAGAAAAATGTGGGTTACTGGGAGAGGATGTGTGGGAAAAGGAGAGCCCAGGACCTAGCGATGGCTAAGCAAACTAATAATACAGCGAGTTCTTGGACAAATGAAAATCCACAACCGTATGTTCTCCTGCACAAAAAAAGATGGTGATGGCGGTGGTGCAAAAAAAACCCTTTCATGTGGTCCTCGTTAGTATAGTGGTGAGTATCCCCGCCTGTCACGCGGGAGACCGGGGTTCGATTCCCCGACGGGGAGATGGCTTTTTCTACCCACTTAGCAGCACGCCTAACTCACCACGCTCAACTCAAGTCCTTGAATGCTCTTTCAAGAGGGAGCTTTGAGCTCACATTTGTACAAATCAATCTTATGGCCACCCGGACGCTGGCTTAGTCATTTCTCCCACATCTAGTCAGCTCCACATTTCTCAACAAGCTTGGTGTTTACTTCTGCACGCTGCTGATTGGTGCCATCCCACTTTTGACCCCAGAAACCTTGGGATGGCAGCATCTAAGTTCATGCCCTTTGCTTCATCAAGTATAGATGTCATAGTGCTGCTAGATGGCCAAGGGAAAATTTGCTAGACTGGTCGGTCCTGTGGGGTGAAATGGGACAGAAGTTAACCAATGCCCATGTAGACATACGCAAAGATCACAAGGAGGACATGTGAGGGGGGGAAAAAAAAGTCTAAACAATTGGGCCTGGCCAAGCAGTACAGATCCAAAGGTTCCATGGTGTAATGGTTAGCACTCTGGACTCTGAATCCAGCGATCCGAGTTCAAATCTCGGTGGGACCTTCCTTTTCACACTGTCTACTGCTTGGCAACTTGTGTCTTACTGACACAAAGGCCACTGGGAAAAGCAGGATGTGTGGGAAAAGGAGAGCCCAGGACCTAGCGATTGCTAAGCAAACTAATAATAAAGCCAGTTCTTGGAAAAAAGAAAATCCACAACCGTATGTCTTGCTGCACGAAAAGATGGTGGTGGTGAAAAAGAAAGACTTTCATGTGGTCCTCGTTAGTATAGTGGTGAGTATCCCCGCCTGTCACGCGGGAGACCGGGGTTCGATTCCCCGATGGGGAGATGGCTTTTTCTACCCACTTAGCAGCACGCTTAACTCACCACGCTCAACTTCAAGTCCTTGAATGCTCTTTCAAGAGGGAGCTTTGAGCTCACATTTGCACAACCTGGGCATTCTACAAATCATTCTTATGTTGAAACCGACGCTGGCTTAGTCATTTCTCCCACAACTAGTCATCTACAAATTTCTCAACAAGCTTGGTGTCTACTCCTGCACGGTGGTGATTGGCGCCATCCCACTTTTGGCCCCAGAAACCTTGGGATGGCAGCGTCTACGTTCCTGCCCCTTGGTTCATCAATTATAGATGTCAAAGTGCTGCTAGATGGCCAAGGGAAAATTTGCTAGACTAGTTGGTCCTGTGGGGTGAAATGGGACAGAAGTTAACCAACGCCCATGTAGACATACGGAAACATCAGAAGGAAAAAAGGACATCTGGGGAAAAAAGACCTTTAAACAATGGGGCCTAGCCAAGGGAGGTAGAGCCGGTGGTTCCATGGTGTAATGGTTAGCACTCTGGACTTTGAATCCAGCAATCCGAGTTCAAATCTCGGTGGGACCTCATTTTTCACACTGCCTACTGCTTCGCAACTTGCGTCTTACTGACACAAAGGCCACTCAGAAAAGCAGCTGCTGAAAACATAGATGCTTAGCAAGCTACTGACCACAGCTACTTTGGGACATAAGCTCCACAGATCGCTATCCATAGACTCAAACTTTCAGCTAATATTGCGTGGCTCTCTCATTTGGAGAAAAGCTCCGGGAAAGAATGACATGAGAAAGGAATATTGAAAGAAGGGCTCTTTGAGGTCACGCATTCCTAATCCATTGGCTTCTCTTTGTCCAAGTTGAAATCCAGACAACTTGGAGTTTTGCTTGGGTTTACAGCAGAGACGTAAAGCTTCACGTCAGCTAGCTGGGCAGGCTGATGAAGAGAAGAGCTCCCTAAAAGAAGGCAACATTGGTAGCTATCTCTTTTGCTCCCAGGGGCGGGTAAGGGCACACCTGCATTACTGGTGAATATCCAAAAGGGGGAAGGAAGGACTCCGGGGCAAGAAGTGAGAAGAAAAAGGTGTCTTTGGGAGAGAAAAGAAGGGAAGACAAGAGTCTACTAAGAAAGCAAGTGAGAGGACAAGCCATTCTCTGGAAGAGGATGCAAGGAGAAAGGAGGGTTTCTGGGAGGGGATAGTAAGGGAAAAGGAGTGTCTCCTCAAAAGGAATCAAAGAAAAATGTGGGTTACTGGGAGAGGATGTGTGGGAAAAGGAGAGCCCAGGACCTAGCGATGGCTAAGCAAACTAATAATACAGCGAGTTCTTGGACAAATGAAAATCCACAACCGTATGTTCTCCTGCACAAAAAAAGATGGTGATGGCGGTGGTGCAAAAAAAACCCTTTCATGTGGTCCTCGTTAGTATAGTGGTGAGTATCCCCGCCTGTCACGCGGGAGACCGGGGTTCGATTCCCCGACGGGGAGATGGCTTTTTCTACCCACTTAGCAGCACGCCTAACTCACCACGCTCAACTCAAGTCCTTGAATGCTCTTTCAAGAGGGAGCTTTGAGCTCACATTTGTACAAATCAATCTTATGGCCACCCGGACGCTGGCTTAGTCATTTCTCCCACATCTAGTCAGCTCCACATTTCTCAACAAGCTTGGTGTTTACTTCTGCACGCTGCTGATTGGTGCCATCCCACTTTTGACCCCAGAAACCTTGGGATGGCAGCATCTAAGTTCATGCCCTTTGCTTCATCAAGTATAGATGTCAAAGTGCTGCTAGATGGCCAAGGGAAAATTTGCTAGACTGGTCGGTCCTGTGGGGTGAAATGGGACAGAAGTTAACCAATGCCCATGTAGACATACGCAAAGATCACAAGGAGGACATGTGAGGGGGGAAAAAAAAAGTCTAAACAATTGGGCCTGGCCAAGCAGTACAGATCCAAAGGTTCCATGGTGTAATGGTTAGCACTCTGGACTCTGAATCCAGCGATCCGAGTTCAAATCTCGGTGGGACCTTCCTTTTCACACTGTCTACTGCTTGGCAACTTGTGTCTTACTGACACAAAGGCCACTGGGAAAAGCAGGATGTGTGGGAAAAGGAGAGCCCAGGACCTAGCGATTGCTAAGCAAACTAATAATAAAGCCAGTTCTTGGAAAAAAGAAAATCCACAACCGTATGTCTTGCTGCACGAAAAAGATGGTGGTGGTGAAAAAGAAAGACTTTCATGTGGTCCTCGTTAGTATAGTGGTGAGTATCCCCGCCTGTCACGCGGGAGACCGGGGTTCGATTCCCCGACGGGGAGATGGCTTTTTCTACCCACTTAGCAGCACGCTTAACTCACCACGCTCAACTTCAAGTCCTTGAATGCTCTTTCAAGAGGGAGCTTTGAGCTCACATTTGCACAACCTGGGCATTCTACAAATCATTCTTATGTTGAAACCGACGCTGGCTTAGTCATTTCTCCCACAACTAGTCATCTACAAATTTCTCAACAAGCTTGGTGTCTACTCCTGCACGGTGGTGATTGGCGCCATCCCACTTTTGGCCCCAGAAACCTTGGGATGGCAGCGTCTACGTTCCTGCCCCTTGGTTCATCAATTATAGATGTCAAAGTGCTGCTAGATGGCCAAGGGAAAATTTGCTAGACTAGTTGGTCCTGTGGGGTGAAATGGGACAGAAGTTAACCAACGCCCATGTAGACATACGGAAACATCAGAAGGAAAAAAGGACATCTGGGGAAAAAAGACCTTTAAACAATGGGGCCTAGCCAAGGGAGGTAGAGCCGGTGGTTCCATGGTGTAATGGTTAGCACTCTGGACTTTGAATCCAGCAATCCGAGTTCAAATCTCGGTGGGACCTCATTTTTCACACTGCCTGCTGCTTCGCAACTTGCGTCTTACTGACACAAAGGCCACTCAGAAAAGCAGCTGCTGAAAACATAGATGCTTAGCAAGCTACTGACCACAGCTACTTTGGGACATAAGCTCCACAGATCGCTATCCATAGACTCAAACTTTCAGCTAATATTGTGTGGCTCTCTCATTTGGAGAAAAGCTCCGGGAAAGAATGACATGAGAAAGGAATATTGAAAGAAGGGCTCTTTGAGGTCACGCATTCCTAATCCATTGGCTTCTCTTTGTCCAAGTTGAAATCCAGACAACTTGGAGTTTTGCTTGGGTTTACAGCAGAGACGTAAAGCTTCACGTCAGCTAGCTGGGCAGGCTGATGAAGAGAAGAGCTCCCTAAAAGAAGGCAACATTGGTAGCTATCTCTTTTGCTCCCAGGGGCGGGTAAGGGCACACCTGCATTACTGGTGAATATCCAAAAGGGGGAAGGAAGGACTCCGGGGCAAGAAGTGAGAAGAAAAAGGTGTCTTTGGGAGAGAAAAGAAGGGAAGACAAGAGTCTACTAAGAAAGCAAGTGAGAGGACAAGCCATTCTCTGGAAGAGGATGCAAGGAGAAAGGAGGGTTTCTGGGAGGGGATAGTAAGGGAAAAGGAGTGTCTCCTCAAAAGGAATCAAAGAAAAATGTGGGTTACTGGGAGAGGATGTGTGGGAAAAGGAGAGCCCAGGACCTAGCGATGGCTAAGCAAACTAATAATACAGCGAGTTCTTGGACAAATGAAAATCCACAACCGTATGTTCTCCTGCACAAAAAAAGATGGTGATGGCGGTGGTGCAAAAAAAAACCCTTTCATGTGGTCCTCGTTAGTATAGTGGTGAGTATCCCCGCCTGTCACGCGGGAGACCGGGGTTCGATTCCCCGACGGGGAGATGGCTTTTTCTACCCACTTAGCAGCACGCCTAACTCACCACGCTCAACTCAAGTCCTTGAATGCTCTTTCAAGAGGGAGCTTTGAGCTCACATTTGTACAAATCAATCTTATGGCCACCCGGACGCTGGCTTAGTCATTTCTCCCACATCTAGTCAGCTCCACATTTCTCAACAAGCTTGGTGTTTACTTCTGCACGCTGCTGATTGGTGCCATCCCACTTTTGACCCCAGAAACCTTGGGATGGCAGCATCTAAGTTCATGCCCTTTGCTTCATCAAGTATAGATGTCAAAGTGCTGCTAGATGGCCAAGGGAAAATTTGCTAGACTGGTCGGTCCTGTGGGGTGAAATGGGACAGAAGTTAACCAATGCCCATGTAGACATACGCAAAGATCACAAGGAGGACATGTGAGGGGGAAAAAAAAAGTCTAAACAATTGGGCCTGGCCAAGCAGTACAGATCCAAAGGTTCCATGGTGTAATGGTTAGCACTCTGGACTCTGAATCCAGCGATCCGAGTTCAAATCTCGGTAGGACCTTCCTTTTCACACTGTCTACTGCTTGGCAACTTGTGTCTTACTGACACAAAGGCCACTGGGAAAAGCAGGATGTGTGGGAAAAGGAGAGCCCAGGACCTAGCGATTGCTAAGCAAACTAATAATAAAGCCAGTTCTTGGAAAAAAGAAAATCCACAACCGTATGTCTTGCTGCACGAAAAAGATGGTGGTGGTGAAAAAGAAAGACTTTCATGTGGTCCTCGTTAGTATAGTGGTGAGTATCCCCGCCTGTCACGCGGTAGACCGGGGTTCGATTCCCCGATGGGGAGATGGCTTTTTCTACCCACTTAGCAGCACGCTTAACTCACCACGCTCAACTTCAAGTCCTTGAATGCTCTTTCAAGAGGGAGCTTTGAGCTCACATTTGCACAACCTGGGCATTCTACAAATCATTCTTATGTTGAAACCGACGCTGGCTTAGTCATTTCTCCCACAACTAGTCATCTACAAATTTCTCAACAAGCTTGGTGTCTACTCCTGCACGGTGGTGATTGGCGCCATCCCACTTTTGGCCCCAGAAACCTTGGGATGGCAGCGTCTACGTTCCTGCCCCTTGGTTCATCAATTATAGATGTCAAAGTGCTGCTAGATGGCCAAGGGAAAATTTGCTAGACTAGTTGGTCCTGTGGGGTGAAATGGGACAGAAGTTAACCAACGCCCATGTAGACATACGGAAACATCAGAAGGAAAAAAGGACATCTGGGGGAAAAAGACCTTTAAACAATGGGGCCTAGCCAAGGGAGGTAGAGCCGGTGGTTCCATGGTGTAATGGTTAGCACTCTGGACTTTGAATCCAGCAATCCGAGTTCAAATCTCGGTGGGACCTCATTTTTCACACTGCCTACTGCTTCGCAACTTGCGTCTTACTGACACAAAGGCCACTCAGAAAAGCAGCTGCTGAAAACATAGATGCTTAGCAAGCTACTGACCACAGCTACTTTGGGACATAAGCTCCACAGATCGCTATCCATAGACTCAAACTTTCAGCTAATATTGCGTGGCTCTCTCATTTGGAGAAAAGCTCCGGGAAAGAATGACATGAGAAAGGAATATTGAAAGAAGGGCTCTTTGAGGTCACGCATTCCTAATCCATTGGCTTCTCTTTGTCCAAGTTGAAATCCAGACAACTTGGAGTTTTGCTTGGGTTTACAGCAGAGACGTAAAGCTTCACGTCAGCTAGCTGGGCAGGCTGATGAAGAGAAGAGCTCCCTAAAAGAAGGCAACATTGGTAGCTATCTCTTTTGCTCCCAGGGGCGGGTAAGGGCACACCTGCATTACTGGTGAATATCCAAAAGGGGGAAGGAAGGACTCCGGGGCAAGAAGTGAGAAGAAAAAGGTGTCTTTGGGAGAGAAAAGAAGGGAAGACAAGAGTCTACTAAGAAAGCAAGTGAGAGGACAAGCCATTCTCTGGAAGAGGATGCAAGGAGAAAGGAGGGTTTCTGGGAGGGGATAGTAAGGGAAAAGGAGTGTCTCCTCAAAAGGAATCAAAGAAAAATGTGGGTTACTGGGAGAGGATGTGTGGGAAAAGGAGAGCCCAGGACCTAGCGATGGCTAAGCAAACTAATAATACAGCGAGTTCTTGGACAAATGAAAATCCACAACCGTATGTTCTCCTGCACAAAAAAAGATGGTGATGGCGGTGGTGCAAAAAAAACCCTTTCATGTGGTCCTCGTTAGTATAGTGGTGAGTATCCCCGCCTGTCACGCGGGAGACAGGGGTTCGATTCCCCGACGGGGAGATGGCTTTTTCTACCCACTTAGCAGCACGCCTAACTCACCACGCTCAACTCAAGTCCTTGAATGCTCTTTCAAGAGGGAGCTTTGAGCTCACATTTGCACAACCTGGGGATTGTACAAATCAATCTTATGGCCACCCGGACGCTGGCTTAGTCATTTCTCCCACATCTAGTCAGCTCCACATTTCTCAACAAGCTTGGTGTTTACTTCTGCACGCTGCTGATTGGTTCCATCCCACTTTTGACCCCAGAAACCTTGGGATGGCAGCATCTAAGTTCATGCCCTTTGCTTCATCAAGTATAGATGTCAAAGTGCTGCTAGATGGCCAAGGGAAAATTTGCTAGACTGGTCGGTCCTGTGGGGTGAAATGGGACAGAAGTTAACCAATGCCCATGTAGACATACGCAAAGATCACAAGGAGGACATGTGAGGGGGGGAAAAAAAAAGTCTAAACAATTGGGCCTGGCCAAGCAGTACAGATCCAAAGGTTCCATGGTGTAATGGTTAGCACTCTGGACTCTGAATCCAGCGATCCGAGTTCGAATCTCGGTGGGACCTTCCTTTTCACACTGTCTACTGCTTGGCAACTTGTGTCTTACTGACACAAAGGCCACTGGGAAAAGCAGGATGTGTGGGAAAAGGAGAGCCCAGGACCTAGCGATTGCTAAGCAAACTAATAATAAAGCCAGTTCTTGGAAAAAAGAAAATCCACAACCGTATGTCTTGCTGCACGAAAAAGATGGTGGTGGTGAAAAAGAAAGACTTTCATGTGGTCCTCGTTAGTATAGTGGTGAGTATCCCCGCCTGTCACGCGGGAGACCGGGGTTCGATTCCCCGACGGGGAGATGGCTTTTTCTACCCACTTAGCAGCACGCTTAACTCACCACGCTCAACTTCAAGTCCTTGAATGCTCTTTCAAGAGGGAGCTTTGAGCTCACATTTGCACAACCTGGGCATTCTACAAATCATTCTTATGTTGAAACCGACGCTGGCTTAGTCATTTCTCCCACAACTAGTCATCTACAAATTTCTCAACAAGCTTGGTGTCTACTCCTGCACGGTGGTGATTGGCGCCATCCCACTTTTGGCCCCAGAAACCTTGGGATGGCAGCGTCTACGTTCCTGCCCCTTGGTTCATCAATTATAGATGTCAAAGTGCTGCTAGATGGCCAAGGGAAAATTTGCTAGACTAGTTGGTCCTGTGGGGTGAAATGGGACAGAAGTTAACCAACGCCCATGTAGACATACGGAAACATCAGAAGGAAAAAAGGACATCTGGGGAAAAAAGACCTTTAAACAATGGGGCCTAGCCAAGGGAGGTAGAGCCGGTGGTTCCATGGTGTAATGGTTAGCACTCTGGACTTTGAATCCAGCAATCCGAGTTCAAATCTCGGTGGGACCTCATTTTTCACACTGCCTACTGCTTCGCAACTTGCATCTTACTGACACAAAGGCCACTCAGAAAAGCAGCTGCTGAAAACATAGATGCTTAGCAAGCTACTGACCACAGCTACTTTGGGACATAAGCTCCACAGATCGCTATCCATAGACTCAAACTTTCAGCTAATATTGCGTGGCTCTCTCATTTGGAGAAAAGCTCCGGGAAAGAATGACATGAGAAAGGAATATTGAAAGAAGGGCTCTTTGAGGTCACGCATTCCTAATCCATTGGCTTCTCTTTGTCCAAGTTGAAATCCAGACAACTTGGAGTTTTGCTTGGGTTTACAGCAGAGACGTAAAGCTTCACGTCAGCTAGCTGGGCAGGCTGATGAAGAGAAGAGCTCCCTAAAAGAAGGCAACATTGGTAGCTATCTCTTTTGCTCCCAGGGGCGGGTAAGGGCACACCTGCATTCCTGGTGAATATTCAAAAGGGGGAAGGAAGGACTCCGGGGCAAGAAGTGAGAAGAAAAAGGTGTCTTTGGGAGAGAAAAGAAGGGAAGACAAGAGTCTACTAAGAAAGCAAGTGAGAGGACAAGCCATTCTCTGGAAGAGGATGCAAGGAGAAAGGAGGGTTTCTGGGAGGGGATAGTAAGGGAAAAGGAGTGTCTCCTCAAAAGGAATCAAAGAAAAATGTGGGTTACTGGGAGAGGATGTGTGGGAAAAGGAGAGCCCAGGACCTAGCGATGGCTAAGCAAACTAATAATACAGCGAGTTCTTGGACAAATGAAAATCCACAACCGTATGTTCTCCTGCACAAAAAAAGATGGTGATGGCGGTGGTGCAAAAAAAACCCTTTCATGTGGTCCTCGTTAGTATAGTGGTGAGTATCCCCGCCTGTCACGCGGGAGACCGGGGTTCGATTCCCCGACGGGGAGATGGCTTTTTCTACCCACTTAGCAGCACGCCTAACTCACCACGCTCAACTCAAGTCCTTGAATGCTCTTTCAAGAGGGAGCTTTGAGCTCACATTTGTACAAATCAATCTTATGGCCACCCGGACGCTGGCTTAGTCATTTCTCCCACATCTAGTCAGCTCCACATTTCTCAACAAGCTTGGTGTTTACTTCTGCACGCTGCTGATTGGTGCCATCCCACTTTTGACCCCAGAAACCTTGGGATGGCAGCATCTAAGTTCATGCCCTTTGCTTCATCAAGTATAGATGTCAAAGTGCTGCTAGATGGCCAAGGGAAAATTTGCTAGACTGGTCGGTCCTGTGGGGTGAAATGGGACAGAAGTTAACCAATGCCCATGTAGACATACGCAAAGATCACAAGGAGGACATGTGAGGGGGGGAAAAAAAAGTCTAAACAATTGGGCCTGGCCAAGCAGTACAGATCCAAAGGTTCCATGGTGTAATGGTTAGCACTCTGGACTCTGAATCCAGCGATCCGAGTTCAAATCTCGGTGGGACCTTCCTTTTCACACTGTCTACTGCTTGGCAACTTGTGTCTTACTGACACAAAGGCCACTGGGAAAAGCAGGATGTGTGGGAAAAGGAGAGCCCAGGACCTAGCGATTGCTAAGCAAACTAATAATAAAGCCAGTTCTTGGAAAAAAGAAAATCCACAACCGTATGTCTTGCTGCACGAAAAAGATGGTGGTGGTGAAAAAGAAAGACTTTCATGTGGTCCTCGTTAGTATAGTGGTGAGTATCCCCGCCTGTCACGCGGGAGACCGGGGTTCGATTCCCCGACGGGGAGATGGCTTTTTCTACCCACTTAGCAGCACGCTTAACTCACCACGCTCAACTTCAAGTCCTTGAATGCTCTTTCAAGAGGGAGCTTTGAGCTCACATTTGCACAACCTGGGCATTCTACAAATCATTCTTATGTTGAAACCGACGCTGGCTTAGTCATTTCTCCCACAACTAGTCATCTACAAATTTCTCAACAAGCTTGGTGTCTACTCCTGCACGGTGGTGATTGGCGCCATCCCACTTTTGGCCCCAGAAACCTTGGGATGGCAGCGTCTACGTTCCTGCCCCTTGGTTCATCAATTATAGATGTCAAAGTGCTGCTAGATGGCCAAGGGAAAATTTGCTAGACTAGTTGGTCCTGTGGGGTGAAATGGGACAGAAGTTAACCAACGCCCATGTAGACATACGGAAACATCAGAAGGAAAAAAGGACATCTGGGGGAAAAAAGACCTTTAAACAATGGGGCCTAGCCAAGGGAGGTAGAGCCGGTGGTTCCATGGTGTAATGGTTAGCACTCTGGACTTTGAATCCAGCAATCCGAGTTCAAATCTCGGTGGGACCTCATTTTTCACACTGCCTACTGCTTCGCAACTTGCGTCTTACTGACACAAAGGCCACTCAGAAAAGCAGCTGCTGAAAACATAGATGCTTAGCAAGCTACTGACCACAGCTACTTTGGGACATAAGCTCCACAGATCGCTATCCATAGACTCAAACTTTCAGCTAATATTGCGTGGCTCTCTCATTTGGAGAAAAGCTCCGGGAAAGAATGACATGAGAAAGGAATATTGAAAGAAGGGCTCTTTGAGGTCACGCATTCCTAATCCATTGGCTTCTCTTTGTCCAAGTTGAAATCCAGACAACTTGGAGTTTTGCTTGGGTTTACAGCAGAGACGTAAAGCTTCACGTCAGCTAGCTGGGCAGGCTGATGAAGAGAAGAGCTCCCTAAAAGAAGGCAACATTGGTAGCTATCTCTTTTGCTCCCAGGGGCGGGTAAGGGCACACCTGCATTACTGGTGAATATCCAAAAGGGGGAAGGAAGGACTCCGGGGCAAGAAGTGAGAAGAAAAAGTTGTCTTTGGGAGAGAAAAGAAGGGAAGACAAGAGTCTACTAAGAAAGCAAGTGAGAGGACAAGCCATTCTCTGGAAGAGGATGCAAGGAGAAAGGAGGGTTTCTGGGAGGGGATAGTAAGGGAAAAGGAGTGTCTCCTCAAAAGGAATCAAAGAAAAATGTGGGTTACTGGGAGAGGATGTGTGGGAAAAGGAGAGCCCAGGACCTAGCGATGGCTAAGCAAACTAATAATACAGCGAGTTCTTGGACAAATGAAAATCCACAACCGTATGTTCTCCTGCACAAAAAAAGATGGTGATGGCGGTGGTGCAAAAAAAACCCTTTCATGTGGTCCTCGTTAGTATAGTGGTGAGTATCCCCGCCTGTCACGCGGGAGACCGGGGTTCGATTCCCCGACGGGGAGATGGCTTTTTCTACCCACTTAGCAGCACGCCTAACTCACCACGCTCAACTCAAGTCCTTGAATGCTCTTTCAAGAGGGAGCTTTGAGCTCACATTTGTACAAATCAATCTTATGGCCACCCGGACGCTGGCTTAGTCATTTCTCCCACATCTAGTCAGCTCCACATTTCTCAACAAGCTTGGTGTTTACTTCTGCACGCTGCTGATTGGTGCCATCCCACTTTTGACCCCAGAAACCTTGGGATGGCAGCATCTAAGTTCATGCCCTTTGCTTCATCAAGTATAGATGTCAAAGTGCTGCTAGATGGCCAAGGGAAAATTTGCTAGACTGGTCGGTCCTGTGGGGTGAAATGGGACAGAAGTTAACCAATGCCCATGTAGACATACGCAAAGATCACAAGGAGGACATGTGAGGGGGGAAAAAAAAAGTCTAAACAATTGGGCCTGGCCAAGCAGTACAGATCCAAAGGTTCCATGGTGTAATGGTTAGCACTCTGGACTCTGAATCCAGCGATCCGAGTTCAAATCTCGGTGGGACCTTCCTTTTCACACTGTCTACTGCTTGGCAACTTGTGTCTTACTGACACAAAGGCCACTGGGAAAAGCAGGATGTGTGGGAAAAGGAGAGCCCAGGACCTAGCGATTGCTAAGCAAACTAATAATAAAGCCAGTTCTTGGAAAAAAGAAAATCCACAACCGTATGTCTTGCTGCACGAAAAAGATGGTGGTGGTGAAAAAGAAAGACTTTCATGTGGTCCTCGTTAGTATAGTGGTGAGTATCCCCGCCTGTCACGCGGGAGACCGGGGTTCGATTCCCCGACGGGGAGATGGCTTTTTCTACCCACTTAGCAGCACGCTTAACTCACCACGCTCAACTTCAAGTCCTTGAATGCTCTTTCAAGAGGGAGCTTTGAGCTCACATTTGCACAACCTGGGCATTCTACAAATCATTCTTATGTTGAAACCGACGCTGGCTTAGTCATTTCTCCCACAACTAGTCATCTACAAATTTCTCAACAAGCTTGGTGTCTACTCCTGCACGGTGGTGATTGGCGCCATCCCACTTTTGGCCCCAGAAACCTTGGGATGGCAGCGTCTACGTTCCTGCCCCTTGGTTCATCAATTATAGATGTCAAAGTGCTGCTAGATGGCCAAGGGAAAATTTGCTAGACTAGTTGGTCCTGTGGGGTGAAATGGGACAGAAGTTAACCAATGCCCATGTAGACATACGGAAACATCAGAAGGAAAGAAGGACATCTGGGGGGAAAAAAAGACCTTTAAACAATGGGGCCTAGCCAAGTGAGGTAGAGCCCGTGGTTCCATGGTATAATGGTTAGCACTCTGGATTTTGAATCCAGCAATCCGAGTTCAAATCTCGGTGGGACCTCATTTTTCACACTGCCTACTGCTTCGCAACTTGCGTCTTACTGACACAAAGGCCACTCAGAAAAGCAGCTGCTGAAAACATAGATGCTTAGCAAGCTACTGACCACAGCTACTTTGGGACATAAGCTCCACAGATCGCTATCCATAGACTCAAACTTTCAGCTAATATTGCGTGGCTCTCTCATTTGGAGAAAAGCTCCGGGAAAGAAGGACATGAGAAAGGACTATTGAAAGAAGGGCTCTTTAAGGTCACGCATTCCTAATCCATTGGCTTCTCTTTGTCCAAGTTGAAATCCGGACAACTTGGAGTTTTGCTTGGGTTTACAGCAGAGACGTAAAGCTTCACGTCAGCTAGCTGGGCAGGCTGATGAAGAGAAGAGCTCCCTAAAAGAAGGCAACATTGGTAGCTATCTCTTTTGCTCCCAGGGGCGGGTAAGGGCACACCTGCATTCCTGGTGAATATTCAAAAGGGGGAAGGAAGGACTCCGGGGCAAGAAGTGAGAAGAAAAAGGTGTCTTTGGGAGAGAAAAGAAGGGAAGACAAGAGTCTACTAAGAAAGCAAGTGAGAGGACAAGCCATTCTCTGGAAGAGGATGCAAGGAGAAAGGAGGGTTTCTGGGAGGGGATAGTAAGGGAAAAGGAGTGTCTCCTCAAAAGGAATCAAAGAAAAATGTGGGTTACTGGGAGAGGATGTGTGGGAAAAGGAGAGCCCAGGACCTAGCGATGGCTAAGCAAACTAATAATACAGCGAGTTCTTGGACAAATGAAAATCCACAACCGTATGTTCTCCTGCACAAAAAAAGATGGTGATGGCGGTGGTGCAAAAAAAACCCTTTCATGTGGTCCTCGTTAGTATAGTGGTGAGTATCCCCGCCTGTCACGCGGGAGACCGGGGTTCGATTCCCCGACGGGGAGATGGCTTTTTCTACCCACTTAGCAGCACGCCTAACTCACCACGCTCAACTCAAGTCCTTGAATGCTCTTTCAAGAGGGAGCTTTGAGCTCACATTTGTACAAATCAATCTTATGGCCACCCGGACGCTGGCTTAGTCATTTCTCCCACATCTAGTCAGCTCCACATTTCTCAACAAGCTTGGTGTTTACTTCTGCACGCTGCTGATTGGTGCCATCCCACTTTTGACCCCAGAAACCTTGGGATGGCAGCATCTAAGTTCATGCCCTTTGCTTCATCAAGTATAGATGTCAAAGTGCTGCTAGATGGCCAAGGGAAAATTTGCTAGACTGGTCGGTCCTGTGGGGTGAAATGGGACAGAAGTTAACCAATGCCCATGTAGACATACGCAAAGATCACAAGGAGGACATGTGAGGGGGGGAAAAAAAAAGTCTAAACAATTGGGCCTGGCCAAGCAGTACAGATCCAAAGGTTCCATGGTGTAATGGTTAGCACTCTGGACTCTGAATCCAGCGATCCGAGTTCAAATCTCGGTGGGACCTTCCTTTTCACACTGTCTACTGCTTGGCAACTTGTGTCTTACTGACACAAAGGCCACTGGGAAAAGCAGGATGTGTGGGAAAAGGAGAGCCCAGGACCTAGCGATTGCTAAGCAAACTAATAATAAAGCCAGTTCTTGGAAAAAAGAAAATCCACAACCGTATGTCTTGCTGCACGAAAAAGATGGTGGTGGTGAAAAAGAAAGACTTTCATGTGGTCCTCGTTAGTATAGTGGTGAGTATCCCCGCCTGTCACGCGGGAGACCGGTGTTCGATTCCCCGACGGGGAGATGGCTTTTTCTACCCACTTAGCAGCACGCTTAACTCACCACGCTCAACTTCAAGTCCTTGAATGCTCTTTCAAGAGGGAGCTTTGAGCTCACATTTGCACAACCTGGGCATTCTACAAATCATTCTTATGTTGAAACCGACGCTGGCTTAGTCATTTCTCCCACAACTAGTCATCTACAAATTTCTCAACAAGCTTGGTGTCTACTCCTGCACGGTGGTGATTGGCGCCATCCCACTTTTGGCCCCAGAAACCTTGGGATGGCAGCGTCTACGTTCCTGCCCCTTGGTTCATCAATTATAGATGTCAAAGTGCTGCTAGATGGCCAAGGGAAAATTTGCTAGACTAGTTGGTCCTGTGGGGTGAAATGGGACAGAAGTTAACCAACGCCCATGTAGACATACGGAAACATCAGAAGGAAAAAAGGACATCTGGGGAAAAAAGACCTTTAAACAATGGGGCCTAGCCAAGGGAGGTAGAGCCGGTGGTTCCATGGTGTAATGGTTAGCACTCTGGACTTTGAATCCAGCAATCCGAGTTCAAATCTCGGTGGGACCTCATTTTTCACACTGCCTACTGCTTCGCAACTTGCGTCTTACTGACACAAAGGCCACTCAGAAAAGCAGCTGCTGAAAACATAGATGCTTAGCAAGCTACTGACCACAGCTACTTTGGGACATAAGCTCCACAGATCGCTATCCATAGACTCAAACTTTCAGCTAATATTGCGTGGCTCTCTCATTTGGAGAAAAGCTCCGGGAAAGAATGACATGAGAAAGGAATATTGAAAGAAGGGCTCTTTGAGGTCACGCATTCCTAATCCATTGGCTTCTCTTTGTCCAAGTTGAAATCCAGACAACTTGGAGTTTTGCTTGGGTTTACAGCAGAGACGTAAAGCTTCACGTCAGCTAGCTGGGCAGGCTGATGAAGAGAAGAGCTCCCTAAAAGAAGGCAACATTGGTAGCTATCTCTTTTGCTCCCAGGGGCGGGTAAGGGCACACCTGCATTCCTGGTGAATATTCAAAAGGGGGAAGGAAGGACTCCGGGGCAAGAAGTGAGAAGAAAAAGGTGTCTTTGGGAGAGAAAAGAAGGGAAGACAAGAGTCTACTAAGAAAGCAAGTGAGAGGACAAGCCATTCTCTGGAAGAGGATGCAAGGAGAAAGGAGGGTTTCTGGGAGGGGATAGTAAGGGAAAAGGAGTGTCTCCTCAAAAGGAATCAAAGAAAAATGTGGGTTACTGGGAGAGGATGTGTGGGAAAAGGAGAGCCCAGGACCTAGCGATGGCTAAGCAAACTAATAATACAGCGAGTTCTTGGACAAATGAAAATCCACAACCGTATGTTCTCCTGCACAAAAAAAGATGGTGATGGCGGTGGTGCAAAAAAAACCCTTTCATGTGGTCCTCGTTAGTATAGTGGTGAGTATCCCCGCCTGTCACGCGGGAGACCGGGGTTCGATTCCCCGACGGGGAGATGGCTTTTTCTACCCACTTAGCAGCACGCCTAACTCACCACGCTCAACTCAAGTCCTTGAATGCTCTTTCAAGAGGGAGCTTTGAGCTCACATTTGTACAAATCAATCTTATGGCCACCCGGACGCTGGCTTAGTCATTTCTCCCACATCTAGTCAGCTCCACATTTCTCAACAAGCTTGGTGTTTACTTCTGCACGCTGCTGATTGGTGCCATCCCACTTTTGACCCCAGAAACCTTGGGATGGCAGCATCTAAGTTCATGCCCTTTGCTTCATCAAGTATAGATGTCAAAGTGCTGCTAGATGGCCAAGGGAAAATTTGCTAGACTGGTCGGTCCTGTGGGGTGAAATGGGACAGAAGTTAACCAATGCCCATGTAGACATACGCAAAGATCACAAGGAGGACATGTGAGGGGGGGAAAAAAAAAGTCTAAACAATTGGGCCTGGCCAAGCAGTACAGATCCAAAGGTTCCATGGTGTAATGGTTAGCACTCTGGACTCTGAATCCAGCGATCCGAGTTCAAATCTCGGTGGGACCTTCCTTTTCACACTGTCTACTGCTTGGCAACTTGTGTCTTACTGACACAAAGGCCACTGGGAAAAGCAGGATGTGTGGGAAAAGGAGAGCCCAGGACCTAGCGATTGCTAAGCAAACTAATAATAAAGCCAGTTCTTGGAAAAAAGAAAATCCACAACCGTATGTCTTGCTGCACGAAAAAGATGGTGGTGGTGAAAAAGAAAGACTTTCATGTGGTCCTCGTTAGTATAGTGGTGAGTATCCCCGCCTGTCACGCGGGAGACCGGCGTTCGATTCCCCGACGGGGAGATGGCTTTTTCTACCCACTTAGCAGCACGCTTAACTCACCACGCTCAACTTCAAGTCCTTGAATGCTCTTTCAAGAGGGAGCTTTGAGCTCACATTTGCACAACCTGGGCATTCTACAAATCATTCTTATGTTGAAACCGACGCTGGCTTAGTCATTTCTCCCACAACTAGTCATCTACAAATTTCTCAACAAGCTTGGTGTCTACTCCTGCACGGTGGTGATTGGCGCCATCCCACTTTTGGCCCCAGAAACCTTGGGATGGCAGCGTCTACGTTCCTGCCCCTTGGTTCATCAATTATAGATGTCAAAGTGCTGCTAGATGGCCAAAGGAAAATTTGCTAGACTAGTTGGTCCTGTGGGGTGAAATGGGACAGAAGTTAACCAACGCCCATGTAGACATACGGAAACATCAGAAGGAAAAAAGGACATCTGGGGAAAAAAGACCTTTAAACAATGGGGCCTAGCCAAGGGAGGTAGAGCCGGTGGTTCCATGGTGTAATGGTTAGCACTCTGGACTTTGAATCCAGCAATCCGAGTTCAAATCTCGGTGGGACCTCATTTTTCACACTGCCTACTGCTTCGCAACTTGCGTCTTACTGACACAAAGGCCACTCAGAAAAGCAGCTGCTGAAAACATAGATGCTTAGCAAGCTACTGACCACAGCTACTTTGGGACATAAGCTCCACAGATCGCTATCCATAGACTCAAACTTTCAGCTAATATTGCGTGGCTCTCTCATTTGGAGAAAAGCTCCGGGAAAGAATGACATGAGAAAGGAATATTGAAAGAAGGGCTCTTTGAGGTCACGCATTCCTAATCCATTGGCTTCTCTTTGTCCAAGTTGAAATCCAGACAACTTGGAGTTTTGCTTGGGTTTACAGCAGAGACGTAAAGCTTCACGTCAGCTAGCTGGGCAGGCTGATGAAGAGAAGAGCTCCCTAAAAGAAGGCAACATTGGTAGCTATCTCTTTTGCTCCCAGGGGCGGGTAAGGGCACACCTGCATTACTGGTGAATATCCAAAAGGGGGAAGGAAGGACTCCGGGGCAAGAAGTGAGAAGAAAAAGGTGTCTTTGGGAGAGAAAAGAAGGGAAGACAAGAGTCTACTAAGAAAGCAAGTGAGAGGACAAGCCATTCTCTGGAAGAGGATGCAAGGAGAAAGGAGGGTTTCTGGGAGGGGATAGTAAGGGAAAAGGAGTGTCTCCTCAAAAGGAATCAAAGAAAAATGTGGGTTACTGGGAGAGGATGTGTGGGAAAAGGAGAGCCCAGGACCTAGCGATGGCTAAGCAAACTAATAATACAGCGAGTTCTTGGACAAATGAAAATCCACAACCGTATGTTCTCCTGCACAAAAAAAGATGGTGATGGCGGTGGTGCAAAAAAAACCCTTTCATGTGGTCCTCGTTAGTATAGTGGTGAGTATCCCCGCCTGTCACGCGGGAGACCGGGGTTCGATTCCCCGACGGGGAGATGGCTTTTTCTACCCACTTAGCAGCACGCCTAACTCACCACGCTCAACTCAAGTCCTTGAATGCTCTTTCAAGAGGGAGCTTTGAGCTCACATTTGTACAAATCAATCTTATGGCCACCCGGACGCTGGCTTAGTCATTTCTCCCACATCTAGTCAGCTCCACATTTCTCAACAAGCTTGGTGTTTACTTCTGCACGCTGCTGATTGGTGCCATCCCACTTTTGACCCCAGAAACCTTGGGATGGCAGCATCTAAGTTCATGCCCTTTGCTTCATCAAGTATAGATGTCAAAGTGCTGCTAGATGGCCAAGGGAAAATTTGCTAGACTGGTCGGTCCTGTGGGGTGAAATGGGACAGAAGTTAACCAATGCCCATGTAGACATACGCAAAGATCACAAGGAGGACATGTGAGGGGGTGGGGAAAAAAGTCTAAACAATTGGGCCTGGCCAAGCAGTACAGATCCAAAGGTTCCATGGTGTAATGGTTAGCACTCTGGACTCTGAATCCAGCGATCCGAGTTCAAATCTCGGTGGGACCTTCCTTTTCACACTGTCTACTGCTTGGCAACTTGTGTCTTACTGACACAAAGGCCACTGGGAAAAGCAGGATGTGTGGGAAAAGGAGAGCCCAGGACCTAGCGATTGCTAAGCAAACTAATAATAAAGCCAGTTCTTGGAAAAAAGAAAATCCACAACCGTATGTCTTGCTGCACGAAAAAGATGGTGGTGGTGAAAAAGAAAGGCTTTCATGTGGTCCTCGTTAGTATAGTGGTGAGTATCCCCGCCTGTCACGCGGGAGACCGGGGTTCGATTCCCCGACGGGGAGATGGCTTTTTCTACCCACTTAGCAGCACGCTTAACTCACCACGCTCAACTTCAAGTCCTTGAATGCTCTTTCAAGAGGGAGCTTTGAGCTCACATTTGCACAACCTGGGCATTCTACAAATCATTCTTATGGTGAAACCGACGCTGGCTTAGTCATTTCTCCCACAACTAGTCATCTACAAATTTCTCAACAAGCTTGGTGTCTACTCCTGCACGGTGGTGATTGGCGCCATCCCACTTTTGGCTCCAGAAACCTTGGGATGGCAGCGTCTACGTTCCTGCCCCTTGGTTCATCAATTATAGATGTCAAAGTGCTGCTAGATGGCCAAGGGAAAATTTGCTAGACTAGTTGGTCCTGTGGGGTGAAATGGGACAGAAGTTAACCAACGCCCATGTAGACATACGGAAACATCAGAAGGAAAAAAGGACATCTGGGGAAAAAAGACCTTTAAACAATGGGGCCTAGCCAAAGTGAGGTAGAGCCGGTGGTTCCATGGTGTAATGGTTAGCACTCTGGACTTTGAATCCAGCAATCCGAGTTCAAATCTCAGTGGGACCTCTTTTTTCACACTGCCTACTGCTTCGCAACTTGCGTCTTACTGACACAAAGGCCACTCAGAAAAGCAGCTGCTGAAAACATAGATGCTTAGCAAGCTACTGACCACAGCTACTTTGGGACATAAGCTCCACAGATCGCTATCCATAGACTCAAACTTTCAGCTAATATTGCGTGGCTCTCTCATTTGGAGAAAAGCTCCGGGAAAGAATGACATGAGAAAGGAATATTGAAAGAAGGGCTCTTTAAGGTCACGCATTCCTAATCCATTGGCTTTTCTTTGTCCAAGTTGAAATCCGGACAACTTGGGAGTTTTGCTTGGGTTTACAGCAGAGACGTAAAGCTTCACGTCAGCTAGCTGGGCAGGCTGATGAAGAGAAGAGCTCCCTAAAAGAAGGCAACATTGGTAGCTATCTCTTTTGCTCCCAGGGGCGGGTAAGGGCACACCTGCATTCCTGGTGAATATTCAAAAGGGGGAAGGAAGGACTCCGGGGCAAGAAGTGAGAAGAAAAAGGTGTCTTTGGGAGAGAAAAGAAGGGAAGACAAGAGTCTACTAAGAAAGCAAGTGAGAGGACAAGCCATTCTCTGGAAGAGGATGCAAGGAGAAAGGAGGGTTTCTGGGAGGGGATAGTAAGGGAAAAGGAGTGTCTCCTCAAAAGGAATCAAAGAAAAATGTGGGTTACTGGGAGAGGATGTGTGGGAAAAGGAGAGCCCAGGACCTAGCGATGGCTAAGCAAACTAATAATACAGCGAGTTCTTGGACAAATGAAAATCCACAACCGTATGTTCTCCTGCACAAAAAAAGATGGTGATGGCGGTGGTGCAAAAAAAACCCTTTCATGTGGTCCTCGTTAGTATAGTGGTGAGTATCCCCGCCTGTCACGCGGGAGACCGGGGTTCGATTCCCCGACGGGGAGATGGCTTTTTCTACCCACTTAGCAGCACGCCTAACTCACCACGCTCAACTCAAGTCCTTGAATGCTCTTTCAAGAGGGAGCTTTGAGCTCACATTTGTACAAATCAATCTTATGGCCACCCGGACGCTGGCTTAGTCATTTCTCCCACATCTAGTCAGCTCCACATTTCTCAACAAGCTTGGTGTTTACTTCTGCACGCTGCTGATTGGTGCCATCCCACTTTTGACCCCAGAAACCTTGGGATGGCAGCATCTAAGTTCATGCCCTTTGCTTCATCAAGTATAGATGTCAAAGTGCTGCTAGATGGCCAAGGGAAAATTTGCTAGACTGGTCGGTCCTGTGGGGTGAAATGGGACAGAAGTTAACCAATGCCCATGTAGACATACGCAAAGATCACAAGGAGGACATGTGAGGGGGGGAAAAAAAAAGTCTAAACAATTGGGCCTGGCCAAGCAGTACAGATCCAAAGGTTCCATGGTGTAATGGTTAGCACTCTGGACTCTGAATCCAGCGATCCGAGTTCAAATCTCGGTGGGACCTTCCTTTTCACACTGTCTACTGCTTGGCAACTTGTGTCTTACTGACACAAAGGCCACTGGGAAAAGCAGGATGTGTGGGAAAAGGAGAGCCCAGGACCTAGCGATTGCTAAGCAAACTAATAATAAAGCCAGTTCTTGGAAAAAAGAAAATCCACAACCGTATGTCTTGCTGCACGAAAAAGATGGTGGTGGTGAAAAAGAAAGACTTTCATGTGGTCCTCGTTAGTATAGTGGTGAGTATCCCCGCCTGTCACGCGGGAGACCGGGGTTCGATTCCCCGACGGGGAGATGGCTTTTTCTACCCACTTAGCAGCACGCTTAACTCACCACGCTCAACTTCAAGTCCTTGAATGCTCTTTCAAGAGGGAGCTTTGAGCTCACATTTGCACAACCTGGGCATTCTACA
Source organism: Staurois parvus (assembly GCF_062004578.1). Taxonomy (NCBI): domain Eukaryota; kingdom Metazoa; phylum Chordata; class Amphibia; order Anura; family Ranidae; genus Staurois; species Staurois parvus. Next base: position 306,625 of record NW_028318578.1, on the reverse strand, counting down.
AATCATTCTTATGTTGAAACCGACGCTGGCTTAGTCATTTCTCCCACAACTAGTCATCTACAAATTTCTCAACAAGCTTGGTGTCTACTCCTGCACGGTGGTGATTGGCGCCATCCCACTTTTGGCCCCAGAAACCTTGGGATGGCAGCGTCTACGTTCCTGCCCCTTGGTTCATCAATTATAGATGTCAAAGTGCTGCTAGATGGCCAAAGGAAAATTTGCTAGACTAGTTGGTCTTGTGGGGTGAAATGGGACAGAAGTTAACCAACGCCCATGTAAACATACGGAAACATCAGAAGGAAAAAAGGACATCTGGGGAAAAAAGACCTTTAAACAATGGGGCCTAGCCAAGGGAGGTAGAGCCGGTGGTTCCATGGTGTAATGGTTAGCACTCTGGACTTTGAATCCAGCAATCCGAGTTCAAATCTCGGTGGGACCTCATTTTTCACACTGCCTACTGCTTCGCAACTTGCGTCTTACTGACACAAAGGCCACTCAGAAAAGCAGCTGCTGAAAACATAGATGCTTAGCAAGCTACTGACCACAGCTACTTTGGGACATAAGCTCCACAGATCGCTATCCATAGACTCAAACTTTCAGCTAATATTGCGTGGCTCTCTCATTTGGAGAAAAGCTCCGGGAAAGAATGACATGAGAAAGGAATATTGAAAGAAGGGCTCTTTGAGGTCACGCATTCCTAATCCATTGGCTTCTCTTTGTCCAAGTTGAAATCCAGACAACTTGGAGTTTTGCTTGGGTTTACAGCAGAGACGTAAAGCTTCACGTCAGCTAGCTGGGCAGGCTGATGAAGAGAAGAGCTCCCTAAAAGAAGGCAACATTGGTAGCTATCTCTTTTGCTCCCAGGGGCGGGTAAGGGCACACCTGCATTCCTGGTGAATATTCAAAAGGGGGAAGGAAGGACTCCGGGGCAAGAAGTGAGAAGAAAAAGGTGTCTTTGGGAGAGAAAAGAAGGGAAGACAAGAGTCTACTAAGAAAGCAAGTGAGAGGACAAGCCATTCTCTGGAAGAGGATGCAAGGAGAAAGGAGGGTTTCTGGGAGGGGATAGTAAGGGAAAAGGAGTGTCTCCTCAAAAGGAATCAAAGAAAAATGTGGGTTACTGGGAGAGGATGTGTGGGAAAAGGAGAGCCCAGGACCTAGCGATGGCTAAGCAAACTAATAATACAGCGAGTTCTTGGACAAATGAAAATCCACAACCGTATGTTCTCCTGCACAAAAAAAGATGGTGATGGCGGTGGTGCAAAAAAAACCCTTTCATGTGGTCCTCGTTAGTATAGTGGTGAGTATCCCCGCCTGTCACGCGGGAGACCGGGGTTCGATTCCCCGACGGGGAGATGGCTTTTTCTACCCACTTAGCAGCACGCCTAACTCACCACGCTCAACTCAAGTCCTTGAATGCTCTTTCAAGAGGGAGCTTTGAGCTCACATTTGTACAAATCAATCTTATGGCCACCCGGACGCTGGCTTAGTCATTTCTCCCACATCTAGTCAGCTCCACATTTCTCAACAAGCTTGGTGTTTACTTCTGCACGCTGCTGATTGGTGCCATCCCACTTTTGACCCCAGAAACCTTGGGATGGCAGCATCTAAGTTCATGCCCTTTGCTTCATCAAGTATAGATGTCAAAGTGCTGCTAGATGGCCAAGGGAAAATTTGCTAGACTGGTCGGTCCTGTGGGGTGAAATGGGACAGAAGTTAACCAATGCCCATGTAGACATACGCAAAGATCACAAGGAGGACATGTGAGGGGGGGAAAAAAAAAGTCTAAACAATTGGGCCTGGCCAAGCAGTACAGATCCAAAGGTTCCATGGTGTAATGGTTAGCACTCTGGACTCTGAATCCAGCGATCCGAGTTCAAATCTCGGTGGGACCTTCCTTTTCACACTGTCTACTGCTTGGCAACTTGTGTCTTACTGACACAAAGGCCACTGGGAAAAGCAGGATGTGTGGGAAAAGGAGAGCCCAGGACCTAGCGATTGCTAAGCAAACTAATAATAAAGCCAGTTCTTGGAAAAAAGAAAATCCACAACCGTATGTCTTGCTGCACGAAAAAGATGGTGGTGGTGAAAAAGAAAGACTTTCATGTGGTCCTCGTTAGTATAGTGGTGAGTATCCCCGCCTGTCACGCGGGAGACCGGGGTTCGATTCCCCGACGGGGAGATGGCTTTTTCTACCCACTTAGCAGCACGCTTAACTCACCACGCTCAACTTCAAGTCCTTGAATGCTCTTTCAAGAGGGAGCTTTGAGCTCACATTTGCACAACCTGGGCATTCTACAAATCATTCTTATGTTGAAACCGACGCTGGCTTAGTCATTTCTCCCACAACTAGTCATCTACAAATTTCTCAACAAGCTTGGTGTCTACTCCTGCACGGTGGTGATTGGCGCCATCCCACTTTTGGCCCCAGAAACCTTGGGATGGCAGCGTCTACGTTCCTGCCCCTTGGTTCATCAATTATAGATGTCAAAGTGCTGCTAGATGGCCAAGGGAAAATTTGCTAGACTAGTTGGTCCTGTGGGGTGAAATGGGACAGAAGTTAACCAACGCCCATGTAGACATACGGAAACATCAGAAGGAAAAAAGGACATCTGGGGGAAAAAAGACCTTTAAACAATGGGGCCTAGCCAAGGGAGGTAGAGCCGGTGGTTCCATGGTGTAATGGTTAGCACTCTGGACTTTGAATCCAGCAATCCGAGTTCAAATCTCGGTGGGACCTCATTTTTCACACTGCCTACTGCTTCGCAACTTGCGTCTTACTGACACAAAGGCCACTCAGAAAAGCAGCTGCTGAAAACATAGATGCTTAGCAAGCTACTGACCACAGCTACTTTGGGACATAAGCTCCACAGATCGCTATCCATAGACTCAAACTTTCAGCTAATATTGCGTGGCTCTCTCATTTGGAGAAAAGCTCCGGGAAAGAATGACATGAGAAAGGAATATTGAAAGAAGGGCTCTTTGAGGTCACGCATTCCTAATCCATTGGCTTCTCTTTGTCCAAGTTGAAATCCAGACAACTTGGAGTTTTGCTTGGGTTTACAGCAGAGACGTAAAGCTTCACGTCAGCTAGCTGGGCAGGCTGATGAAGAGAAGAGCTCCCTAAAAGAAGGCAACATTGGTAGCTATCTCTTTTGCTCCCAGGGGCGGGTAAGGGCACACCTGCATTACTGGTGAATATCCAAAAGGGGGAAGGAAGGACTCCGGGGCAAGAAGTGAGAAGAAAAAGTTGTCTTTGGGAGAGAAAAGAAGGGAAGACAAGAGTCTACTAAGAAAGCAAGTGAGAGGACAAGCCATTCTCTGGAAGAGGATGCAAGGAGAAAGGAGGGTTTCTGGGAGGGGATAGTAAGGGAAAAGGAGTGTCTCCTCAAAAGGAATCAAAGAAAAATGTGGGTTACTGGGAGAGGATGTGTGGGAAAAGGAGAGCCCAGGACCTAGCGATGGCTAAGCAAACTAATAATACAGCGAGTTCTTGGACAAATGAAAATCCACAACCGTATGTTCTCCTGCACAAAAAAAGATGGTGATGGCGGTGGTGCAAAAAAAACCCTTTCATGTGGTCCTCGTTAGTATAGTGGTGAGTATCCCCGCCTGTCACGCGGGAGACCGGGGTTCGATTCCCCGACGGGGAGATGGCTTTTTCTACCCACTTAGCAGCACGCCTAACTCACCACGCTCAACTCAAGTCCTTGAATGCTCTTTCAAGAGGGAGCTTTGAGCTCACATTTGTACAAATCAATCTTATGGCCACCCGGACGCTGGCTTAGTCATTTCTCCCACATCTAGTCAGCTCCACATTTCTCAACAAGCTTGGTGTTTACTTCTGCACGCTGCTGATTGGTGCCATCCCACTTTTGACCCCAGAAACCTTGGGATGGCAGCATCTAAGTTCATGCCCTTTGCTTCATCAAGTATAGATGTCAAAGTGCTGCTAGATGGCCAAGGGAAAATTTGCTAGACTGGTCGGTCCTGTGGGGTGAAATGGGACAGAAGTTAACCAATGCCCATGTAGACATACGCAAAGATCACAAGGAGGACATGTGAGGGGGGAAAAAAAAAGTCTAAACAATTGGGCCTGGCCAAGCAGTACAGATCCAAAGGTTCCATGGTGTAATGGTTAGCACTCTGGACTCTGAATCCAGCGATCCGAGTTCAAATCTCGGTGGGACCTTCCTTTTCACACTGTCTACTGCTTGGCAACTTGTGTCTTACTGACACAAAGGCCACTGGGAAAAGCAGGATGTGTGGGAAAAGGAGAGCCCAGGACCTAGCGATTGCTAAGCAAACTAATAATAAAGCCAGTTCTTGGAAAAAAGAAAATCCACAACCGTATGTCTTGCTGCACGAAAAAGATGGTGGTGGTGAAAAAGAAAGACTTTCATGTGGTCCTCGTTAGTATAGTGGTGAGTATCCCCGCCTGTCACGCGGGAGACCGGGGTTCGATTCCCCGACGGGGAGATGGCTTTTTCTACCCACTTAGCAGCACGCTTAACTCACCACGCTCAACTTCAAGTCCTTGAATGCTCTTTCAAGAGGGAGCTTTGAGCTCACATTTGCACAACCTGGGCATTCTACAAATCATTCTTATGTTGAAACCGACGCTGGCTTAGTCATTTCTCCCACAACTAGTCATCTACAAATTTCTCAACAAGCTTGGTGTCTACTCCTGCACGGTGGTGATTGGCGCCATCCCACTTTTGGCCCCAGAAACCTTGGGATGGCAGCGTCTACGTTCCTGCCCCTTGGTTCATCAATTATAGATGTCAAAGTGCTGCTAGATGGCCAAGGGAAAATTTGCTAGACTAGTTGGTCCTGTGGGGTGAAATGGGACAGAAGTTAACCAATGCCCATGTAGACATACGGAAACATCAGAAGGAAAGAAGGACATCTGGGGGGAAAAAAAGACCTTTAAACAATGGGGCCTAGCCAAGTGAGGTAGAGCCCGTGGTTCCATGGTATAATGGTTAGCACTCTGGATTTTGAATCCAGCAATCCGAGTTCAAATCTCGGTGGGACCTCATTTTTCACACTGCCTACTGCTTCGCAACTTGCGTCTTACTGACACAAAGGCCACTCAGAAAAGCAGCTGCTGAAAACATAGATGCTTAGCAAGCTACTGACCACAGCTACTTTGGGACATAAGCTCCACAGATCGCTATCCATAGACTCAAACTTTCAGCTAATATTGCGTGGCTCTCTCATTTGGAGAAAAGCTCCGGGAAAGAAGGACATGAGAAAGGACTATTGAAAGAAGGGCTCTTTAAGGTCACGCATTCCTAATCCATTGGCTTCTCTTTGTCCAAGTTGAAATCCGGACAACTTGGAGTTTTGCTTGGGTTTACAGCAGAGACGTAAAGCTTCACGTCAGCTAGCTGGGCAGGCTGATGAAGAGAAGAGCTCCCTAAAAGAAGGCAACATTGGTAGCTATCTCTTTTGCTCCCAGGGGCGGGTAAGGGCACACCTGCATTCCTGGTGAATATTCAAAAGGGGGAAGGAAGGACTCCGGGGCAAGAAGTGAGAAGAAAAAGGTGTCTTTGGGAGAGAAAAGAAGGGAAGACAAGAGTCTACTAAGAAAGCAAGTGAGAGGACAAGCCATTCTCTGGAAGAGGATGCAAGGAGAAAGGAGGGTTTCTGGGAGGGGATAGTAAGGGAAAAGGAGTGTCTCCTCAAAAGGAATCAAAGAAAAATGTGGGTTACTGGGAGAGGATGTGTGGGAAAAGGAGAGCCCAGGACCTAGCGATGGCTAAGCAAACTAATAATACAGCGAGTTCTTGGACAAATGAAAATCCACAACCGTATGTTCTCCTGCACAAAAAAAGATGGTGATGGCGGTGGTGCAAAAAAAACCCTTTCATGTGGTCCTCGTTAGTATAGTGGTGAGTATCCCCGCCTGTCACGCGGGAGACCGGGGTTCGATTCCCCGACGGGGAGATGGCTTTTTCTACCCACTTAGCAGCACGCCTAACTCACCACGCTCAACTCAAGTCCTTGAATGCTCTTTCAAGAGGGAGCTTTGAGCTCACATTTGTACAAATCAATCTTATGGCCACCCGGACGCTGGCTTAGTCATTTCTCCCACATCTAGTCAGCTCCACATTTCTCAACAAGCTTGGTGTTTACTTCTGCACGCTGCTGATTGGTGCCATCCCACTTTTGACCCCAGAAACCTTGGGATGGCAGCATCTAAGTTCATGCCCTTTGCTTCATCAAGTATAGATGTCAAAGTGCTGCTAGATGGCCAAGGGAAAATTTGCTAGACTGGTCGGTCCTGTGGGGTGAAATGGGACAGAAGTTAACCAATGCCCATGTAGACATACGCAAAGATCACAAGGAGGACATGTGAGGGGGGGAAAAAAAAAGTCTAAACAATTGGGCCTGGCCAAGCAGTACAGATCCAAAGGTTCCATGGTGTAATGGTTAGCACTCTGGACTCTGAATCCAGCGATCCGAGTTCAAATCTCGGTGGGACCTTCCTTTTCACACTGTCTACTGCTTGGCAACTTGTGTCTTACTGACACAAAGGCCACTGGGAAAAGCAGGATGTGTGGGAAAAGGAGAGCCCAGGACCTAGCGATTGCTAAGCAAACTAATAATAAAGCCAGTTCTTGGAAAAAAGAAAATCCACAACCGTATGTCTTGCTGCACGAAAAAGATGGTGGTGGTGAAAAAGAAAGACTTTCATGTGGTCCTCGTTAGTATAGTGGTGAGTATCCCCGCCTGTCACGCGGGAGACCGGTGTTCGATTCCCCGACGGGGAGATGGCTTTTTCTACCCACTTAGCAGCACGCTTAACTCACCACGCTCAACTTCAAGTCCTTGAATGCTCTTTCAAGAGGGAGCTTTGAGCTCACATTTGCACAACCTGGGCATTCTACAAATCATTCTTATGTTGAAACCGACGCTGGCTTAGTCATTTCTCCCACAACTAGTCATCTACAAATTTCTCAACAAGCTTGGTGTCTACTCCTGCACGGTGGTGATTGGCGCCATCCCACTTTTGGCCCCAGAAACCTTGGGATGGCAGCGTCTACGTTCCTGCCCCTTGGTTCATCAATTATAGATGTCAAAGTGCTGCTAGATGGCCAAGGGAAAATTTGCTAGACTAGTTGGTCCTGTGGGGTGAAATGGGACAGAAGTTAACCAACGCCCATGTAGACATACGGAAACATCAGAAGGAAAAAAGGACATCTGGGGAAAAAAGACCTTTAAACAATGGGGCCTAGCCAAGGGAGGTAGAGCCGGTGGTTCCATGGTGTAATGGTTAGCACTCTGGACTTTGAATCCAGCAATCCGAGTTCAAATCTCGGTGGGACCTCATTTTTCACACTGCCTACTGCTTCGCAACTTGCGTCTTACTGACACAAAGGCCACTCAGAAAAGCAGCTGCTGAAAACATAGATGCTTAGCAAGCTACTGACCACAGCTACTTTGGGACATAAGCTCCACAGATCGCTATCCATAGACTCAAACTTTCAGCTAATATTGCGTGGCTCTCTCATTTGGAGAAAAGCTCCGGGAAAGAATGACATGAGAAAGGAATATTGAAAGAAGGGCTCTTTGAGGTCACGCATTCCTAATCCATTGGCTTCTCTTTGTCCAAGTTGAAATCCAGACAACTTGGAGTTTTGCTTGGGTTTACAGCAGAGACGTAAAGCTTCACGTCAGCTAGCTGGGCAGGCTGATGAAGAGAAGAGCTCCCTAAAAGAAGGCAACATTGGTAGCTATCTCTTTTGCTCCCAGGGGCGGGTAAGGGCACACCTGCATTCCTGGTGAATATTCAAAAGGGGGAAGGAAGGACTCCGGGGCAAGAAGTGAGAAGAAAAAGGTGTCTTTGGGAGAGAAAAGAAGGGAAGACAAGAGTCTACTAAGAAAGCAAGTGAGAGGACAAGCCATTCTCTGGAAGAGGATGCAAGGAGAAAGGAGGGTTTCTGGGAGGGGATAGTAAGGGAAAAGGAGTGTCTCCTCAAAAGGAATCAAAGAAAAATGTGGGTTACTGGGAGAGGATGTGTGGGAAAAGGAGAGCCCAGGACCTAGCGATGGCTAAGCAAACTAATAATACAGCGAGTTCTTGGACAAATGAAAATCCACAACCGTATGTTCTCCTGCACAAAAAAAGATGGTGATGGCGGTGGTGCAAAAAAAACCCTTTCATGTGGTCCTCGTTAGTATAGTGGTGAGTATCCCCGCCTGTCACGCGGGAGACCGGGGTTCGATTCCCCGACGGGGAGATGGCTTTTTCTACCCACTTAGCAGCACGCCTAACTCACCACGCTCAACTCAAGTCCTTGAATGCTCTTTCAAGAGGGAGCTTTGAGCTCACATTTGTACAAATCAATCTTATGGCCACCCGGACGCTGGCTTAGTCATTTCTCCCACATCTAGTCAGCTCCACATTTCTCAACAAGCTTGGTGTTTACTTCTGCACGCTGCTGATTGGTGCCATCCCACTTTTGACCCCAGAAACCTTGGGATGGCAGCATCTAAGTTCATGCCCTTTGCTTCATCAAGTATAGATGTCAAAGTGCTGCTAGATGGCCAAGGGAAAATTTGCTAGACTGGTCGGTCCTGTGGGGTGAAATGGGACAGAAGTTAACCAATGCCCATGTAGACATACGCAAAGATCACAAGGAGGACATGTGAGGGGGGGAAAAAAAAAGTCTAAACAATTGGGCCTGGCCAAGCAGTACAGATCCAAAGGTTCCATGGTGTAATGGTTAGCACTCTGGACTCTGAATCCAGCGATCCGAGTTCAAATCTCGGTGGGACCTTCCTTTTCACACTGTCTACTGCTTGGCAACTTGTGTCTTACTGACACAAAGGCCACTGGGAAAAGCAGGATGTGTGGGAAAAGGAGAGCCCAGGACCTAGCGATTGCTAAGCAAACTAATAATAAAGCCAGTTCTTGGAAAAAAGAAAATCCACAACCGTATGTCTTGCTGCACGAAAAAGATGGTGGTGGTGAAAAAGAAAGACTTTCATGTGGTCCTCGTTAGTATAGTGGTGAGTATCCCCGCCTGTCACGCGGGAGACCGGCGTTCGATTCCCCGACGGGGAGATGGCTTTTTCTACCCACTTAGCAGCACGCTTAACTCACCACGCTCAACTTCAAGTCCTTGAATGCTCTTTCAAGAGGGAGCTTTGAGCTCACATTTGCACAACCTGGGCATTCTACAAATCATTCTTATGTTGAAACCGACGCTGGCTTAGTCATTTCTCCCACAACTAGTCATCTACAAATTTCTCAACAAGCTTGGTGTCTACTCCTGCACGGTGGTGATTGGCGCCATCCCACTTTTGGCCCCAGAAACCTTGGGATGGCAGCGTCTACGTTCCTGCCCCTTGGTTCATCAATTATAGATGTCAAAGTGCTGCTAGATGGCCAAAGGAAAATTTGCTAGACTAGTTGGTCCTGTGGGGTGAAATGGGACAGAAGTTAACCAACGCCCATGTAGACATACGGAAACATCAGAAGGAAAAAAGGACATCTGGGGAAAAAAGACCTTTAAACAATGGGGCCTAGCCAAGGGAGGTAGAGCCGGTGGTTCCATGGTGTAATGGTTAGCACTCTGGACTTTGAATCCAGCAATCCGAGTTCAAATCTCGGTGGGACCTCATTTTTCACACTGCCTACTGCTTCGCAACTTGCGTCTTACTGACACAAAGGCCACTCAGAAAAGCAGCTGCTGAAAACATAGATGCTTAGCAAGCTACTGACCACAGCTACTTTGGGACATAAGCTCCACAGATCGCTATCCATAGACTCAAACTTTCAGCTAATATTGCGTGGCTCTCTCATTTGGAGAAAAGCTCCGGGAAAGAATGACATGAGAAAGGAATATTGAAAGAAGGGCTCTTTGAGGTCACGCATTCCTAATCCATTGGCTTCTCTTTGTCCAAGTTGAAATCCAGACAACTTGGAGTTTTGCTTGGGTTTACAGCAGAGACGTAAAGCTTCACGTCAGCTAGCTGGGCAGGCTGATGAAGAGAAGAGCTCCCTAAAAGAAGGCAACATTGGTAGCTATCTCTTTTGCTCCCAGGGGCGGGTAAGGGCACACCTGCATTACTGGTGAATATCCAAAAGGGGGAAGGAAGGACTCCGGGGCAAGAAGTGAGAAGAAAAAGGTGTCTTTGGGAGAGAAAAGAAGGGAAGACAAGAGTCTACTAAGAAAGCAAGTGAGAGGACAAGCCATTCTCTGGAAGAGGATGCAAGGAGAAAGGAGGGTTTCTGGGAGGGGATAGTAAGGGAAAAGGAGTGTCTCCTCAAAAGGAATCAAAGAAAAATGTGGGTTACTGGGAGAGGATGTGTGGGAAAAGGAGAGCCCAGGACCTAGCGATGGCTAAGCAAACTAATAATACAGCGAGTTCTTGGACAAATGAAAATCCACAACCGTATGTTCTCCTGCACAAAAAAAGATGGTGATGGCGGTGGTGCAAAAAAAACCCTTTCATGTGGTCCTCGTTAGTATAGTGGTGAGTATCCCCGCCTGTCACGCGGGAGACCGGGGTTCGATTCCCCGACGGGGAGATGGCTTTTTCTACCCACTTAGCAGCACGCCTAACTCACCACGCTCAACTCAAGTCCTTGAATGCTCTTTCAAGAGGGAGCTTTGAGCTCACATTTGTACAAATCAATCTTATGGCCACCCGGACGCTGGCTTAGTCATTTCTCCCACATCTAGTCAGCTCCACATTTCTCAACAAGCTTGGTGTTTACTTCTGCACGCTGCTGATTGGTGCCATCCCACTTTTGACCCCAGAAACCTTGGGATGGCAGCATCTAAGTTCATGCCCTTTGCTTCATCAAGTATAGATGTCAAAGTGCTGCTAGATGGCCAAGGGAAAATTTGCTAGACTGGTCGGTCCTGTGGGGTGAAATGGGACAGAAGTTAACCAATGCCCATGTAGACATACGCAAAGATCACAAGGAGGACATGTGAGGGGGTGGGGAAAAAAGTCTAAACAATTGGGCCTGGCCAAGCAGTACAGATCCAAAGGTTCCATGGTGTAATGGTTAGCACTCTGGACTCTGAATCCAGCGATCCGAGTTCAAATCTCGGTGGGACCTTCCTTTTCACACTGTCTACTGCTTGGCAACTTGTGTCTTACTGACACAAAGGCCACTGGGAAAAGCAGGATGTGTGGGAAAAGGAGAGCCCAGGACCTAGCGATTGCTAAGCAAACTAATAATAAAGCCAGTTCTTGGAAAAAAGAAAATCCACAACCGTATGTCTTGCTGCACGAAAAAGATGGTGGTGGTGAAAAAGAAAGGCTTTCATGTGGTCCTCGTTAGTATAGTGGTGAGTATCCCCGCCTGTCACGCGGGAGACCGGGGTTCGATTCCCCGACGGGGAGATGGCTTTTTCTACCCACTTAGCAGCACGCTTAACTCACCACGCTCAACTTCAAGTCCTTGAATGCTCTTTCAAGAGGGAGCTTTGAGCTCACATTTGCACAACCTGGGCATTCTACAAATCATTCTTATGGTGAAACCGACGCTGGCTTAGTCATTTCTCCCACAACTAGTCATCTACAAATTTCTCAACAAGCTTGGTGTCTACTCCTGCACGGTGGTGATTGGCGCCATCCCACTTTTGGCTCCAGAAACCTTGGGATGGCAGCGTCTACGTTCCTGCCCCTTGGTTCATCAATTATAGATGTCAAAGTGCTGCTAGATGGCCAAGGGAAAATTTGCTAGACTAGTTGGTCCTGTGGGGTGAAATGGGACAGAAGTTAACCAACGCCCATGTAGACATACGGAAACATCAGAAGGAAAAAAGGACATCTGGGGAAAAAAGACCTTTAAACAATGGGGCCTAGCCAAAGTGAGGTAGAGCCGGTGGTTCCATGGTGTAATGGTTAGCACTCTGGACTTTGAATCCAGCAATCCGAGTTCAAATCTCAGTGGGACCTCTTTTTTCACACTGCCTACTGCTTCGCAACTTGCGTCTTACTGACACAAAGGCCACTCAGAAAAGCAGCTGCTGAAAACATAGATGCTTAGCAAGCTACTGACCACAGCTACTTTGGGACATAAGCTCCACAGATCGCTATCCATAGACTCAAACTTTCAGCTAATATTGCGTGGCTCTCTCATTTGGAGAAAAGCTCCGGGAAAGAATGACATGAGAAAGGAATATTGAAAGAAGGGCTCTTTAAGGTCACGCATTCCTAATCCATTGGCTTTTCTTTGTCCAAGTTGAAATCCGGACAACTTGGGAGTTTTGCTTGGGTTTACAGCAGAGACGTAAAGCTTCACGTCAGCTAGCTGGGCAGGCTGATGAAGAGAAGAGCTCCCTAAAAGAAGGCAACATTGGTAGCTATCTCTTTTGCTCCCAGGGGCGGGTAAGGGCACACCTGCATTCCTGGTGAATATTCAAAAGGGGGAAGGAAGGACTCCGGGGCAAGAAGTGAGAAGAAAAAGGTGTCTTTGGGAGAGAAAAGAAGGGAAGACAAGAGTCTACTAAGAAAGCAAGTGAGAGGACAAGCCATTCTCTGGAAGAGGATGCAAGGAGAAAGGAGGGTTTCTGGGAGGGGATAGTAAGGGAAAAGGAGTGTCTCCTCAAAAGGAATCAAAGAAAAATGTGGGTTACTGGGAGAGGATGTGTGGGAAAAGGAGAGCCCAGGACCTAGCGATGGCTAAGCAAACTAATAATACAGCGAGTTCTTGGACAAATGAAAATCCACAACCGTATGTTCTCCTGCACAAAAAAAGATGGTGATGGCGGTGGTGCAAAAAAAACCCTTTCATGTGGTCCTCGTTAGTATAGTGGTGAGTATCCCCGCCTGTCACGCGGGAGACCGGGGTTCGATTCCCCGACGGGGAGATGGCTTTTTCTACCCACTTAGCAGCACGCCTAACTCACCACGCTCAACTCAAGTCCTTGAATGCTCTTTCAAGAGGGAGCTTTGAGCTCACATTTGTACAAATCAATCTTATGGCCACCCGGACGCTGGCTTAGTCATTTCTCCCACATCTAGTCAGCTCCACATTTCTCAACAAGCTTGGTGTTTACTTCTGCACGCTGCTGATTGGTGCCATCCCACTTTTGACCCCAGAAACCTTGGGATGGCAGCATCTAAGTTCATGCCCTTTGCTTCATCAAGTATAGATGTCAAAGTGCTGCTAGATGGCCAAGGGAAAATTTGCTAGACTGGTCGGTCCTGTGGGGTGAAATGGGACAGAAGTTAACCAATGCCCATGTAGACATACGCAAAGATCACAAGGAGGACATGTGAGGGGGGGAAAAAAAAAGTCTAAACAATTGGGCCTGGCCAAGCAGTACAGATCCAAAGGTTCCATGGTGTAATGGTTAGCACTCTGGACTCTGAATCCAGCGATCCGAGTTCAAATCTCGGTGGGACCTTCCTTTTCACACTGTCTACTGCTTGGCAACTTGTGTCTTACTGACACAAAGGCCACTGGGAAAAGCAGGATGTGTGGGAAAAGGAGAGCCCAGGACCTAGCGATTGCTAAGCAAACTAATAATAAAGCCAGTTCTTGGAAAAAAGAAAATCCACAACCGTATGTCTTGCTGCACGAAAAAGATGGTGGTGGTGAAAAAGAAAGACTTTCATGTGGTCCTCGTTAGTATAGTGGTGAGTATCCCCGCCTGTCACGCGGGAGACCGGGGTTCGATTCCCCGACGGGGAGATGGCTTTTTCTACCCACTTAGCAGCACGCTTAACTCACCACGCTCAACTTCAAGTCCTTGAATGCTCTTTCAAGAGGGAGCTTTGAGCTCACATTTGCACAACCTGGGCATTCTACAAATCATTCTTATGTTGAAACCGACGCTGGCTTAGTCATTTCTCCCACAACTAGTCATCTACAAATTTCTCAACAAGCTTGGTGTCTACTCCTGCACGGTGGTGATTGGCGCCATCCCACTTTTGGCCCCAGAAACCTTGGGATGGCAGCGTCTACGTTCCTGCCCCTTGGTTCATCAATTATAGATGTCAAAGTGCTGCTAGATGGCCAAAGGAAAATTTGCTAGACTAGTTGGTCTTGTGGGGTGAAATGGGACAGAAGTTAACCAACGCCCATGTAGACATACGGAAACATCAGAAGGAAAAAAGGACATCTGGGGAAAAAAGACCTTTAAACAATGGGGCCTAGCCAAGGGAGGTAGAGCCGGTGGTTCCATGGTGTAATGGTTAGCACTCTGGACTTTGAATCCAGCAATCCGAGTTCAAATCTCGGTGGGACCTCATTTTTCACACTGCCTACTGCTTCGCAACTTGCGTCTTACTGACACAAAGGCCACTCAGAAAAGCAGCTGCTGAAAACATAGATGCTTAGCAAGCTACTGACCACAGCTACTTTGGGACATAAGCTCCACAGATCGCTATCCATAGACTCAAACTTTCAGCTAATATTGCGTGGCTCTCTCATTTGGAGAAAAGCTCCGGGAAAGAATGACATGAGAAAGGAATATTGAAAGAAGGGCTCTTTGAGGTCACGCATTCCTAATCCATTGGCTTCTCTTTGTCCAAGTTGAAATCCAGACAACTTGGAGTTTTGCTTGGGTTTACAGCAGAGACGTAAAGCTTCACGTCAGCTAGCTGGGCAGGCTGATGAAGAGAAGAGCTCCCTAAAAGAAGGCAACATTGGTAGCTATCTCTTTTGCTCCCAGGGGCGGGTAAGGGCACACCTGCATTCCTGGTGAATATTCAAAAGGGGGAAGGAAGGACTCCGGGGCAAGAAGTGAGAAGAAAAAGGTGTCTTTGGGAGAGAAAAGAAGGGAAGACAAGAGTCTACTAAGAAAGCAAGTGAGAGGACAAGCCATTCTCTGGAAGAGGATGCAAGGAGAAAGGAGGGTTTCTGGGAGGGGATAGTAAGGGAAAAGGAGTGTCTCCTCAAAAGGAATCAAAGAAAAATGTGGGTTACTGGGAGAGGATGTGTGGGAAAAGGAGAGCCCAGGACCTAGCGATGGCTAAGCAAACTAATAATACAGCGAGTTCTTGGACAAATGAAAATCCACAACCGTATGTTCTCCTGCACAAAAAAAGATGGTGATGGCGGTGGTGCAAAAAAAACCCTTTCATGTGGTCCTCGTTAGTATAGTGGTGAGTATCCCCGCCTGTCACGCGGGAGACCGGGGTTCGATTCCCCGACGGGGAGATGGCTTTTTCTACCCACTTAGCAGCACGCCTAACTCACCACGCTCAACTCAAGTCCTTGAATGCTCTTTCAAGAGGGAGCTTTGAGCTCACATTTGTACAAATCAATCTTATGGCCACCCGGACGCTGGCTTAGTCATTTCTCCCACATCTAGTCAGCTCCACATTTCTCAACAAGCTTGGTGTTTACTTCTGCACGCTGCTGATTGGTGCCATCCCACTTTTGACCCCAGAAACCTTGGGATGGCAGCATCTAAGTTCATGCCCTTTGCTTCATCAAGTATAGATGTCAAAGTGCTGCTAGATGGCCAAGGGAAAATTTGCTAGACTGGTCGGTCCTGTGGGGTGAAATGGGACAGAAGTTAACCAATGCCCATGTAGACATACGCAAAGATCACAAGGAGGACATGTGAGGGGGGGAAAAAAAAAGTCTAAACAATTGGGCCTGGCCAAGCAGTACAGATCCAAAGGTTCCATGGTGTAATGGTTAGCACTCTGGACTCTGAATCCAGCGATCCGAGTTCAAATCTCGGTGGGACCTTCCTTTTCACACTGTCTACTGCTTGGCAACTTGTGTCTTACTGACACAAAGGCCACTGGGAAAAGCAGGATGTGTGGGAAAAGGAGAGCCCAGGACCTAGCGATTGCTAAGCAAACTAATAATAAAGCCAGTTCTTGGAAAAAAGAAAATCCACAACCGTATGTCTTGCTGCACGAAAAAGATGGTGGTGGTGAAAAAGAAAGACTTTCATGTGGTCCTCGTTAGTATAGTGGTGAGTATCCCCGCCTGTCACGCGGGAGACCGGGGTTCGATTCCCCGACGGGGAGATGGCTTTTTCTACCCACTTAGCAGCACGCTTAACTCACCACGCTCAACTTCAAGTCCTTGAATGCTCTTTCAAGAGGGAGCTTTGAGCTCACATTTGCACAACCTGGGCATTCTACAAATCATTCTTATGTTGAAACCGACGCTGGCTTAGTCATTTCTCCCACAACTAGTCATCTACAAATTTCTCAACAAGCTTGGTGTCTACTCCTGCACGGTGGTGATTGGCGCCATCCCACTTTTGGCCCCAGAAACCTTGGGATGGCAGCGTCTACGTTCCTGCCCCTTGGTTCATCAATTATAGATGTCAAAGTGCTGCTAGATGGCCAAGGGAAAATTTGCTAGACTAGTTGGTCCTGTGGGGTGAAATGGGACAGAAGTTAACCAACGCCCATGTAGACATACGGAAACATCAGAAGGAAAAAAGGACATCTGGGGGAAAAAAGACCTTTAAACAATGGGGCCTAGCCAAGGGAGGTAGAGCCGGTGGTTCCATGGTGTAATGGTTAGCACTCTGGACTTTGAATCCAGCAATCCGAGTTCAAATCTCGGTGGGACCTCATTTTTCACACTGCCTACTGCTTCGCAACTTGCGTCTTACTGACACAAAGGCCACTCAGAAAAGCAGCTGCTGAAAACATAGATGCTTAGCAAGCTACTGACCACAGCTACTTTGGGACATAAGCTCCACAGATCGCTATCCATAGACTCAAACTTTCAGCTAATATTGCGTGGCTCTCTCATTTGGAGAAAAGCTCCGGGAAAGAATGACATGAGAAAGGAATATTGAAAGAAGGGCTCTTTGAGGTCACGCATTCCTAATCCATTGGCTTCTCTTTGTCCAAGTTGAAATCCAGACAACTTGGAGTTTTGCTTGGGTTTACAGCAGAGACGTAAAGCTTCACGTCAGCTAGCTGGGCAGGCTGATGAAGAGAAGAGCTCCCTAAAAGAAGGCAACATTGGTAGCTATCTCTTTTGCTCCCAGGGGCGGGTAAGGGCACACCTGCATTACTGGTGAATATCCAAAAGGGGGAAGGAAGGACTCCGGGGCAAGAAGTGAGAAGAAAAAGTTGTCTTTGGGAGAGAAAAGAAGGGAAGACAAGAGTCTACTAAGAAAGCAAGTGAGAGGACAAGCCATTCTCTGGAAGAGGATGCAAGGAGAAAGGAGGGTTTCTGGGAGGGGATAGTAAGGGAAAAGGAGTGTCTCCTCAAAAGGAATCAAAGAAAAATGTGGGTTACTGGGAGAGGATGTGTGGGAAAAGGAGAGCCCAGGACCTAGCGATGGCTAAGCAAACTAATAATACAGCGAGTTCTTGGACAAATGAAAATCCACAACCGTATGTTCTCCTGCACAAAAAAAGATGGTGATGGCGGTGGTGCAAAAAAAACCCTTTCATGTGGTCCTCGTTAGTATAGTGGTGAGTATCCCCGCCTGTCACGCGGGAGACCGGGGTTCGATTCCCCGACGGGGAGATGGCTTTTTCTACCCACTTAGCAGCACGCCTAACTCACCACGCTCAACTCAAGTCCTTGAATGCTCTTTCAAGAGGGAGCTTTGAGCTCACATTTGTACAAATCAATCTTATGGCCACCCGGACGCTGGCTTAGTCATTTCTCCCACATCTAGTCAGCTCCACATTTCTCAACAAGCTTGGTGTTTACTTCTGCACGCTGCTGATTGGTGCCATCCCACTTTTGACCCCAGAAACCTTGGGATGGCAGCATCTAAGTTCATGCCCTTTGCTTCATCAAGTATAGATGTCAAAGTGCTGCTAGATGGCCAAGGGAAAATTTGCTAGACTGGTCGGTCCTGTGGGGTGAAATGGGACAGAAGTTAACCAATGCCCATGTAGACATACGCAAAGATCACAAGGAGGACATGTGAGGGGGGAAAAAAAAAGTCTAAACAATTGGGCCTGGCCAAGCAGTACAGATCCAAAGGTTCCATGGTGTAATGGTTAGCACTCTGGACTCTGAATCCAGCGATCCGAGTTCAAATCTCGGTGGGACCTTCCTTTTCACACTGTCTACTGCTTGGCAACTTGTGTCTTACTGACACAAAGGCCACTGGGAAAAGCAGGATGTGTGGGAAAAGGAGAGCCCAGGACCTAGCGATTGCTAAGCAAACTAATAATAAAGCCAGTTCTTGGAAAAAAGAAAATCCACAACCGTATGTCTTGCTGCACGAAAAAGATGGTGGTGGTGGTGAAAAAGAAAGACTTTCATGTGGTCCTCGTTAGTATAGTGGTGAGTATCCCCGCCTGTCACGCGGGAGACCGGGGTTCGATTCCCCGACGGGGAGATGGCTTTTTCTACCCACTTAGCAGCACGCTTAACTCACCACGCTCAACTTCAAGTCCTTGAATGCTCTTTCAAGAGGGAGCTTTGAGCTCACATTTGCACAACCTGGGCATTCTACAAATCATTCTTATGTTGAAACCGACGCTGGCTTAGTCATTTCTCCCACAACTAGTCATCTACAAATTTCTCAACAAGCTTGGTGTCTACTCCTGCACGGTGGTGATTGGCGCCATCCCACTTTTGGCCCCAGAAACCTTGGGATGGCAGCGTCTACGTTCCTGCCCCTTGGTTCATCAATTATAGATGTCAAAGTGCTGCTAGATGGCCAAGGGAAAATTTGCTAGACTAGTTGGTCCTGTGGGGTGAAATGGGACAGAAGTTAACCAATGCCCATGTAGACATACGGAAACATCAGAAGGAAAGAAGGACATCTGGGGGGAAAAAAAGACCTTTAAACAATGGGGCCTAGCCAAGTGAGGTAGAGCCCGTGGTTCCATGGTATAATGGTTAGCACTCTGGATTTTGAATCCAGCAATCCGAGTTCAAATCTCGGTGGGACCTCATTTTTCACACTGCCTACTGCTTCGCAACTTGCGTCTTACTGACACAAAGGCCACTCAGAAAAGCAGCTGCTGAAAACATAGATGCTTAGCAAGCTACTGACCACAGCTACTTTGGGACATAAGCTCCACAGATCGCTATCCATAGACTCAAACTTTCAGCTAATATTGCGTGGCTCTCTCATTTGGAGAAAAGCTCCGGGAAAGAAGGACATGAGAAAGGACTATTGAAAGAAGGGCTCTTTAAGGTCACGCATTCCTAATCCATTGGCTTCTCTTTGTCCAAGTTGAAATCCGGACAACTTGGAGTTTTGCTTGGGTTTACAGCAGAGACGTAAAGCTTCACGTCAGCTAGCTGGGCAGGCTGATGAAGAGAAGAGCTCCCTAAAAGAAGGCAACATTGGTAGCTATCTCTTTTGCTCCCAGGGGCGGGTAAGGGCACACCTGCATTCCTGGTGAATATTCAAAAGGGGGAAGGAAGGACTCCGGGGCAAGAAGTGAGAAGAAAAAGGTGTCTTTGGGAGAGAAAAGAAGGGAAGACAAGAGTCTACTAAGAAAGCAAGTGAGAGGACAAGCCATTCTCTGGAAGAGGATGCAAGGAGAAAGGAGGGTTTCTGGGAGGGGATAGTAAGGGAAAAGGAGTGTCTCCTCAAAAGGAATCAAAGAAAAATGTGGGTTACTGGGAGAGGATGTGTGGGAAAAGGAGAGCCCAGGACCTAGCGATGGCTAAGCAAACTAATAATACAGCGAGTTCTTGGACAAATGAAAATCCACAACCGTATGTTCTCCTGCACAAAAAAAGATGGTGATGGCGGTGGTGCAAAAAAAACCCTTTCATGTGGTCCTCGTTAGTATAGTGGTGAGTATCCCCGCCTGTCACGCGGGAGACCGGGGTTCGATTCCCCGACGGGGAGATGGCTTTTTCTACCCACTTAGCAGCACGCCTAACTCACCACGCTCAACTCAAGTCCTTGAATGCTCTTTCAAGAGGGAGCTTTGAGCTCACATTTGTACAAATCAATCTTATGGCCACCCGGACGCTGGCTTAGTCATTTCTCCCACATCTAGTCAGCTCCACATTTCTCAACAAGCTTGGTGTTTACTTCTGCACGCTGCTGATTGGTGCCATCCCACTTTTGACCCCAGAAACCTTGGGATGGCAGCATCTAAGTTCATGCCCTTTGCTTCATCAAGTATAGATGTCAAAGTGCTGCTAGATGGCCAAGGGAAAATTTGCTAGACTGGTCGGTCCTGTGGGGTGAAATGGGACAGAAGTTAACCAATGCCCATGTAGACATACGCAAAGATCACAAGGAGGACATGTGAGGGGGGGAAAAAAAAAGTCTAAACAATTGGGCCTGGCCAAGCAGTACAGATCCAAAGGTTCCATGGTGTAATGGTTAGCACTCTGGACTCTGAATCCAGCGATCCGAGTTCAAATCTCGGTGGGACCTTCCTTTTCACACTGTCTACTGCTTGGCAACTTGTGTCTTACTGACACAAAGGCCACTGGGAAAAGCAGGATGTGTGGGAAAAGGAGAGCCCAGGACCTAGCGATTGCTAAGCAAACTAATAATAAAGCCAGTTCTTGGAAAAAAGAAAATCCACAACCGTATGTCTTGCTGCACGAAAAAGATGGTGGTGGTGAAAAAGAAAGACTTTCATGTGGTCCTCGTTAGTATAGTGGTGAGTATCCCCGCCTGTCACGCGGGAGACCGGTGTTCGATTCCCCGACGGGGAGATGGCTTTTTCTACCCACTTAGCAGCACGCTTAACTCACCACGCTCAACTTCAAGTCCTTGAATGCTCTTTCAAGAGGGAGCTTTGAGCTCACATTTGCACAACCTGGGCATTCTACAAATCATTCTTATGTTGAAACCGACGCTGGCTTAGTCATTTCTCCCACAACTAGTCATCTACAAATTTCTCAACAAGCTTGGTGTCTACTCCTGCACGGTGGTGATTGGCGCCATCCCACTTTTGGCCCCAGAAACCTTGGGATGGCAGCGTCTACGTTCCTGCCCCTTGGTTCATCAATTATAGATGTCAAAGTGCTGCTAGATGGCCAAGGGAAAATTTGCTAGACTAGTTGGTCCTGTGGGGTGAAATGGGACAGAAGTTAACCAACGCCCATGTAGACATACGGAAACATCAGAAGGAAAAAAGGACATCTGGGGAAAAAAGACCTTTAAACAATGGGGCCTAGCCAAGGGAGGTAGAGCCGGTGGTTCCATGGTGTAATGGTTAGCACTCTGGACTTTGAATCCAGCAATCCGAGTTCAAATCTCGGTGGGACCTCATTTTTCACACTGCCTACTGCTTCGCAACTTGCGTCTTACTGACACAAAGGCCACTCAGAAAAGCAGCTGCTGAAAACATAGATGCTTAGCAAGCTACTGACCACAGCTACTTTGGGACATAAGCTCCACAGATCGCTATCCATAGACTCAAACTTTCAGCTAATATTGCGTGGCTCTCTCATTTGGAGAAAAGCTCCGGGAAAGAATGACATGAGAAAGGAATATTGAAAGAAGGGCTCTTTGAGGTCACGCATTCCTAATCCATTGGCTTCTCTTTGTCCAAGTTGAAATCCAGACAACTTGGAGTTTTGCTTGGGTTTACAGCAGAGACGTAAAGCTTCACGTCAGCTAGCTGGGCAGGCTGATGAAGAGAAGAGCTCCCTAAAAGAAGGCAACATTGGTAGCTATCTCTTTTGCTCCCAGGGGCGGGTAAGGGCACACCTGCATTCCTGGTGAATATTCAAAAGGGGGAAGGAAGGACTCCGGGGCAAGAAGTGAGAAGAAAAAGGTGTCTTTGGGAGAGAAAAGAAGGGAAGACAAGAGTCTACTAAGAAAGCAAGTGAGAGGACAAGCCATTCTCTGGAAGAGGATGCAAGGAGAAAGGAGGGTTTCTGGGAGGGGATAGTAAGGGAAAAGGAGTGTCTCCTCAAAAGGAATCAAAGAAAAATGTGGGTTACTGGGAGAGGATGTGTGGGAAAAGGAGAGCCCAGGACCTAGCGATGGCTAAGCAAACTAATAATACAGCGAGTTCTTGGACAAATGAAAATCCACAACCGTATGTTCTCCTGCACAAAAAAAGATGGTGATGGCGGTGGTGCAAAAAAAACCCTTTCATGTGGTCCTCGTTAGTATAGTGGTGAGTATCCCCGCCTGTCACGCGGGAGACCGGGGTTCGATTCCCCGACGGGGAGATGGCTTTTTCTACCCACTTAGCAGCACGCCTAACTCACCACGCTCAACTCAAGTCCTTGAATGCTCTTTCAAGAGGGAGCTTTGAGCTCACATTTGTACAAATCAATCTTATGGCCACCCGGACGCTGGCTTAGTCATTTCTCCCACATCTAGTCAGCTCCACATTTCTCAACAAGCTTGGTGTTTACTTCTGCACGCTGCTGATTGGTGCCATCCCACTTTTGACCCCAGAAACCTTGGGATGGCAGCATCTAAGTTCATGCCCTTTGCTTCATCAAGTATAGATGTCAAAGTGCTGCTAGATGGCCAAGGGAAAATTTGCTAGACTGGTCGGTCCTGTGGGGTGAAATGGGACAGAAGTTAACCAATGCCCATGTAGACATACGCAAAGATCACAAGGAGGACATGTGAGGGGGGGAAAAAAAAAGTCTAAACAATTGGGCCTGGCCAAGCAGTACAGATCCAAAGGTTCCATGGTGTAATGGTTAGCACTCTGGACTCTGAATCCAGCGATCCGAGTTCAAATCTCGGTGGGACCTTCCTTTTCACACTGTCTACTGCTTGGCAACTTGTGTCTTACTGACACAAAGGCCACTGGGAAAAGCAGGATGTGTGGGAAAAGGAGAGCCCAGGACCTAGCGATTGCTAAGCAAACTAATAATAAAGCCAGTTCTTGGAAAAAAGAAAATCCACAACCGTATGTCTTGCTGCACGAAAAAGATGGTGGTGGTGAAAAAGAAAGACTTTCATGTGGTCCTCGTTAGTATAGTGGTGAGTATCCCCGCCTGTCACGCGGGAGACCGGCGTTCGATTCCCCGACGGGGAGATGGCTTTTTCTACCCACTTAGCAGCACGCTTAACTCACCACGCTCAACTTCAAGTCCTTGAATGCTCTTTCAAGAGGGAGCTTTGAGCTCACATTTGCACAACCTGGGCATTCTACAAATCATTCTTATGTTGAAACCGACGCTGGCTTAGTCATTTCTCCCACAACTAGTCATCTACAAATTTCTCAACAAGCTTGGTGTCTACTCCTGCACGGTGGTGATTGGCGCCATCCCACTTTTGGCCCCAGAAACCTTGGGATGGCAGCGTCTACGTTCCTGCCCCTTGGTTCATCAATTATAGATGTCAAAGTGCTGCTAGATGGCCAAAGGAAAATTTGCTAGACTAGTTGGTCCTGTGGGGTGAAATGGGACAGAAGTTAACCAACGCCCATGTAGACATACGGAAACATCAGAAGGAAAAAAGGACATCTGGGGAAAAAAGACCTTTAAACAATGGGGCCTAGCCAAGGGAGGTAGAGCCGGTGGTTCCATGGTGTAATGGTTAGCACTCTGGACTTTGAATCCAGCAATCCGAGTTCAAATCTCGGTGGGACCTCATTTTTCACACTGCCTACTGCTTCGCAACTTGCGTCTTACTGACACAAAGGCCACTCAGAAAAGCAGCTGCTGAAAACATAGATGCTTAGCAAGCTACTGACCACAGCTACTTTGGGACATAAGCTCCACAGATCGCTATCCATAGACTCAAACTTTCAGCTAATATTGCGTGGCTCTCTCATTTGGAGAAAAGCTCCGGGAAAGAATGACATGAGAAAGGAATATTGAAAGAAGGGCTCTTTGAGGTCACGCATTCCTAATCCATTGGCTTCTCTTTGTCCAAGTTGAAATCCAGACAACTTGGAGTTTTGCTTGGGTTTACAGCAGAGACGTAAAGCTTCACGTCAGCTAGCTGGGCAGGCTGATGAAGAGAAGAGCTCCCTAAAAGAAGGCAACATTGGTAGCTATCTCTTTTGCTCCCAGGGGCGGGTAAGGGCACACCTGCATTACTGGTGAATATCCAAAAGGGGGAAGGAAGGACTCCGGGGCAAGAAGTGAGAAGAAAAAGGTGTCTTTGGGAGAGAAAAGAAGGGAAGACAAGAGTCTACTAAGAAAGCAAGTGAGAGGACAAGCCATTCTCTGGAAGAGGATGCAAGGAGAAAGGAGGGTTTCTGGGAGGGGATAGTAAGGGAAAAGGAGTGTCTCCTCAAAAGGAATCAAAGAAAAATGTGGGTTACTGGGAGAGGATGTGTGGGAAAAGGAGAGCCCAGGACCTAGCGATGGCTAAGCAAACTAATAATACAGCGAGTTCTTGGACAAATGAAAATCCACAACCGTATGTTCTCCTGCACAAAAAAAGATGGTGATGGCGGTGGTGCAAAAAAAACCCTTTCATGTGGTCCTCGTTAGTATAGTGGTGAGTATCCCCGCCTGTCACGCGGGAGACCGGGGTTCGATTCCCCGACGGGGAGATGGCTTTTTCTACCCACTTAGCAGCACGCCTAACTCACCACGCTCAACTCAAGTCCTTGAATGCTCTTTCAAGAGGGAGCTTTGAGCTCACATTTGTACAAATCAATCTTATGGCCACCCGGACGCTGGCTTAGTCATTTCTCCCACATCTAGTCAGCTCCACATTTCTCAACAAGCTTGGTGTTTACTTCTGCACGCTGCTGATTGGTGCCATCCCACTTTTGACCCCAGAAACCTTGGGATGGCAGCATCTAAGTTCATGCCCTTTGCTTCATCAAGTATAGATGTCAAAGTGCTGCTAGATGGCCAAGGGAAAATTTGCTAGACTGGTCGGTCCTGTGGGGTGAAATGGGACAGAAGTTAACCAATGCCCATGTAGACATACGCAAAGATCACAAGGAGGACATGTGAGGGGGTGGGGAAAAAAGTCTAAACAATTGGGCCTGGCCAAGCAGTACAGATCCAAAGGTTCCATGGTGTAATGGTTAGCACTCTGGACTCTGAATCCAGCGATCCGAGTTCAAATCTCGGTGGGACCTTCCTTTTCACACTGTCTACTGCTTGGCAACTTGTGTCTTACTGACACAAAGGCCACTGGGAAAAGCAGGATGTGTGGGAAAAGGAGAGCCCAGGACCTAGCGATTGCTAAGCAAACTAATAATAAAGCCAGTTCTTGGAAAAAAGAAAATCCACAACCGTATGTCTTGCTGCACGAAAAAGATGGTGGTGGTGAAAAAGAAAGGCTTTCATGTGGTCCTCGTTAGTATAGTGGTGAGTATCCCCGCCTGTCACGCGGGAGACCGGGGTTCGATTCCCCGACGGGGAGATGGCTTTTTCTACCCACTTAGCAGCACGCTTAACTCACCACGCTCAACTTCAAGTCCTTGAATGCTCTTTCAAGAGGGAGCTTTGAGCTCACATTTGCACAACCTGGGCATTCTACAAATCATTCTTATGGTGAAACCGACGCTGGCTTAGTCATTTCTCCCACAACTAGTCATCTACAAATTTCTCAACAAGCTTGGTGTCTACTCCTGCACGGTGGTGATTGGCGCCATCCCACTTTTGGCTCCAGAAACCTTGGGATGGCAGCGTCTACGTTCCTGCCCCTTGGTTCATCAATTATAGATGTCAAAGTGCTGCTAGATGGCCAAGGGAAAATTTGCTAGACTAGTTGGTCCTGTGGGGTGAAATGGGACAGAAGTTAACCAACGCCCATGTAGACATACGGAAACATCAGAAGGAAAAAAGGACATCTGGGGAAAAAAGACCTTTAAACAATGGGGCCTAGCCAAAGTGAGGTAGAGCCGGTGGTTCCATGGTGTAATGGTTAGCACTCTGGACTTTGAATCCAGCAATCCGAGTTCAAATCTCAGTGGGACCTCTTTTTTCACACTGCCTACTGCTTCGCAACTTGCGTCTTACTGACACAAAGGCCACTCAGAAAAGCAGCTGCTGAAAACATAGATGCTTAGCAAGCTACTGACCACAGCTACTTTGGGACATAAGCTCCACAGATCGCTATCCATAGACTCAAACTTTCAGCTAATATTGCGTGGCTCTCTCATTTGGAGAAAAGCTCCGGGAAAGAATGACATGAGAAAGGAATATTGAAAGAAGGGCTCTTTAAGGTCACGCATTCCTAATCCATTGGCTTTTCTTTGTCCAAGTTGAAATCCGGACAACTTGGGAGTTTTGCTTGGGTTTACAGCAGAGACGTAAAGCTTCACGTCAGCTAGCTGGGCAGGCTGATGAAGAGAAGAGCTCCCTAAAAGAAGGCAACATTGGTAGCTATCTCTTTTGCTCCCAGGGGCGGGTAAGGGCACACCTGCATTCCTGGTGAATATTCAAAAGGGGGAAGGAAGGACTCCGGGGCAAGAAGTGAGAAGAAAAAGGTGTCTTTGGGAGAGAAAAGAAGGGAAGACAAGAGTCTACTAAGAAAGCAAGTGAGAGGACAAGCCATTCTCTGGAAGAGGATGCAAGGAGAAAGGAGGGTTTCTGGGAGGGGATAGTAAGGGAAAAGGAGTGTCTCCTCAAAAGGAATCAAAGAAAAATGTGGGTTACTGGGAGAGGATGTGTGGGAAAAGGAGAGCCCAGGACCTAGCGATGGCTAAGCAAACTAATAATACAGCGAGTTCTTGGACAAATGAAAATCCACAACCGTATGTTCTCCTGCACAAAAAAAGATGGTGATGGCGGTGGTGCAAAAAAAACCCTTTCATGTGGTCCTCGTTAGTATAGTGGTGAGTATCCCCGCCTGTCACGCGGGAGACCGGGGTTCGATTCCCCGACGGGGAGATGGCTTTTTCTACCCACTTAGCAGCACGCCTAACTCACCACGCTCAACTCAAGTCCTTGAATGCTCTTTCAAGAGGGAGCTTTGAGCTCACATTTGTACAAATCAATCTTATGGCCACCCGGACGCTGGCTTAGTCATTTCTCCCACATCTAGTCAGCTCCACATTTCTCAACAAGCTTGGTGTTTACTTCTGCACGCTGCTGATTGGTGCCATCCCACTTTTGACCCCAGAAACCTTGGGATGGCAGCATCTAAGTTCATGCCCTTTGCTTCATCAAGTATAGATGTCAAAGTGCTGCTAGATGGCCAAGGGAAAATTTGCTAGACTGGTCGGTCCTGTGGGGTGAAATGGGACAGAAGTTAACCAATGCCCATGTAGACATACGCAAAGATCACAAGGAGGACATGTGAGGGGGGGAAAAAAAAAGTCTAAACAATTGGGCCTGGCCAAGCAGTACAGATCCAAAGGTTCCATGGTGTAATGGTTAGCACTCTGGACTCTGAATCCAGCGATCCGAGTTCAAATCTCGGTGGGACCTTCCTTTTCACACTGTCTACTGCTTGGCAACTTGTGTCTTACTGA
This sequence comes from Staurois parvus, assembly GCF_062004578.1. Classification (NCBI taxonomy): domain Eukaryota; kingdom Metazoa; phylum Chordata; class Amphibia; order Anura; family Ranidae; genus Staurois; species Staurois parvus. The sequence continues at coordinate 279,409 of NW_028318578.1, read as the reverse complement.
CACAAAGGCCACTGGGAAAAGCAGGATGTGTGGGAAAAGGAGAGCCCAGGACCTAGCGATTGCTAAGCAAACTAATAATAAAGCCAGTTCTTGGAAAAAAGAAAATCCACAACCGTATGTCTTGCTGCACGAAAAAGATGGTGGTGGTGAAAAAGAAAGACTTTCATGTGGTCCTCGTTAGTATAGTGGTGAGTATCCCCGCCTGTCACGCGGGAGACCGGGGTTCGATTCCCCGACGGGGAGATGGCTTTTTCTACCCACTTAGCAGCACGCTTAACTCACCACGCTCAACTTCAAGTCCTTGAATGCTCTTTCAAGAGGGAGCTTTGAGCTCACATTTGCACAACCTGGGCATTCTACAAATCATTCTTATGTTGAAACCGACGCTGGCTTAGTCATTTCTCCCACAACTAGTCATCTACAAATTTCTCAACAAGCTTGGTGTCTACTCCTGCACGGTGGTGATTGGCGCCATCCCACTTTTGGCCCCAGAAACCTTGGGATGGCAGCGTCTACGTTCCTGCCCCTTGGTTCATCAATTATAGATGTCAAAGTGCTGCTAGATGGCCAAGGGAAAATTTGCTAGACTAGTTGGTCCTGTGGGGTGAAATGGGACAGAAGTTAACCAACGCCCATGTAGACATACGGAAACATCAGAAGGAAAAAAGGACATCTGGGGGAAAAAAGACCTTTAAACAATGGGGCCTAGCCAAGGGAGGTAGAGCCGGTGGTTCCATGGTGTAATGGTTAGCACTCTGGACTTTGAATCCAGCAATCCGAGTTCAAATCTCGGTGGGACCTCATTTTTCACACTGCCTACTGCTTCGCAACTTGCGTCTTACTGACACAAAGGCCACTCAGAAAAGCAGCTGCTGAAAACATAGATGCTTAGCAAGCTACTGACCACAGCTACTTTGGGACATAAGCTCCACAGATCGCTATCCATAGACTCAAACTTTCAGCTAATATTGCGTGGCTCTCTCATTTGGAGAAAAGCTCCGGGAAAGAATGACATGAGAAAGGAATATTGAAAGAAGGGCTCTTTGAGGTCACGCATTCCTAATCCATTGGCTTCTCTTTGTCCAAGTTGAAATCCAGACAACTTGGAGTTTTGCTTGGGTTTACAGCAGAGACGTAAAGCTTCACGTCAGCTAGCTGGGCAGGCTGATGAAGAGAAGAGCTCCCTAAAAGAAGGCAACATTGGTAGCTATCTCTTTTGCTCCCAGGGGCGGGTAAGGGCACACCTGCATTACTGGTGAATATCCAAAAGGGGGAAGGAAGGACTCCGGGGCAAGAAGTGAGAAGAAAAAGTTGTCTTTGGGAGAGAAAAGAAGGGAAGACAAGAGTCTACTAAGAAAGCAAGTGAGAGGACAAGCCATTCTCTGGAAGAGGATGCAAGGAGAAAGGAGGGTTTCTGGGAGGGGATAGTAAGGGAAAAGGAGTGTCTCCTCAAAAGGAATCAAAGAAAAATGTGGGTTACTGGGAGAGGATGTGTGGGAAAAGGAGAGCCCAGGACCTAGCGATGGCTAAGCAAACTAATAATACAGCGAGTTCTTGGACAAATGAAAATCCACAACCGTATGTTCTCCTGCACAAAAAAAGATGGTGATGGCGGTGGTGCAAAAAAAACCCTTTCATGTGGTCCTCGTTAGTATAGTGGTGAGTATCCCCGCCTGTCACGCGGGAGACCGGGGTTCGATTCCCCGACGGGGAGATGGCTTTTTCTACCCACTTAGCAGCACGCCTAACTCACCACGCTCAACTCAAGTCCTTGAATGCTCTTTCAAGAGGGAGCTTTGAGCTCACATTTGTACAAATCAATCTTATGGCCACCCGGACGCTGGCTTAGTCATTTCTCCCACATCTAGTCAGCTCCACATTTCTCAACAAGCTTGGTGTTTACTTCTGCACGCTGCTGATTGGTGCCATCCCACTTTTGACCCCAGAAACCTTGGGATGGCAGCATCTAAGTTCATGCCCTTTGCTTCATCAAGTATAGATGTCAAAGTGCTGCTAGATGGCCAAGGGAAAATTTGCTAGACTGGTCGGTCCTGTGGGGTGAAATGGGACAGAAGTTAACCAATGCCCATGTAGACATACGCAAAGATCACAAGGAGGACATGTGAGGGGGGAAAAAAAAAGTCTAAACAATTGGGCCTGGCCAAGCAGTACAGATCCAAAGGTTCCATGGTGTAATGGTTAGCACTCTGGACTCTGAATCCAGCGATCCGAGTTCAAATCTCGGTGGGACCTTCCTTTTCACACTGTCTACTGCTTGGCAACTTGTGTCTTACTGACACAAAGGCCACTGGGAAAAGCAGGATGTGTGGGAAAAGGAGAGCCCAGGACCTAGCGATTGCTAAGCAAACTAATAATAAAGCCAGTTCTTGGAAAAAAGAAAATCCACAACCGTATGTCTTGCTGCACGAAAAAGATGGTGGTGGTGGTGAAAAAGAAAGACTTTCATGTGGTCCTCGTTAGTATAGTGGTGAGTATCCCCGCCTGTCACGCGGGAGACCGGGGTTCGATTCCCCGACGGGGAGATGGCTTTTTCTACCCACTTAGCAGCACGCTTAACTCACCACGCTCAACTTCAAGTCCTTGAATGCTCTTTCAAGAGGGAGCTTTGAGCTCACATTTGCACAACCTGGGCATTCTACAAATCATTCTTATGTTGAAACCGACGCTGGCTTAGTCATTTCTCCCACAACTAGTCATCTACAAATTTCTCAACAAGCTTGGTGTCTACTCCTGCACGGTGGTGATTGGCGCCATCCCACTTTTGGCCCCAGAAACCTTGGGATGGCAGCGTCTACGTTCCTGCCCCTTGGTTCATCAATTATAGATGTCAAAGTGCTGCTAGATGGCCAAGGGAAAATTTGCTAGACTAGTTGGTCCTGTGGGGTGAAATGGGACAGAAGTTAACCAATGCCCATGTAGACATACGGAAACATCAGAAGGAAAGAAGGACATCTGGGGGGAAAAAAAGACCTTTAAACAATGGGGCCTAGCCAAGTGAGGTAGAGCCCGTGGTTCCATGGTATAATGGTTAGCACTCTGGATTTTGAATCCAGCAATCCGAGTTCAAATCTCGGTGGGACCTCATTTTTCACACTGCCTACTGCTTCGCAACTTGCGTCTTACTGACACAAAGGCCACTCAGAAAAGCAGCTGCTGAAAACATAGATGCTTAGCAAGCTACTGACCACAGCTACTTTGGGACATAAGCTCCACAGATCGCTATCCATAGACTCAAACTTTCAGCTAATATTGCGTGGCTCTCTCATTTGGAGAAAAGCTCCGGGAAAGAAGGACATGAGAAAGGACTATTGAAAGAAGGGCTCTTTAAGGTCACGCATTCCTAATCCATTGGCTTCTCTTTGTCCAAGTTGAAATCCGGACAACTTGGAGTTTTGCTTGGGTTTACAGCAGAGACGTAAAGCTTCACGTCAGCTAGCTGGGCAGGCTGATGAAGAGAAGAGCTCCCTAAAAGAAGGCAACATTGGTAGCTATCTCTTTTGCTCCCAGGGGCGGGTAAGGGCACACCTGCATTCCTGGTGAATATTCAAAAGGGGGAAGGAAGGACTCCGGGGCAAGAAGTGAGAAGAAAAAGGTGTCTTTGGGAGAGAAAAGAAGGGAAGACAAGAGTCTACTAAGAAAGCAAGTGAGAGGACAAGCCATTCTCTGGAAGAGGATGCAAGGAGAAAGGAGGGTTTCTGGGAGGGGATAGTAAGGGAAAAGGAGTGTCTCCTCAAAAGGAATCAAAGAAAAATGTGGGTTACTGGGAGAGGATGTGTGGGAAAAGGAGAGCCCAGGACCTAGCGATGGCTAAGCAAACTAATAATACAGCGAGTTCTTGGACAAATGAAAATCCACAACCGTATGTTCTCCTGCACAAAAAAAGATGGTGATGGCGGTGGTGCAAAAAAAACCCTTTCATGTGGTCCTCGTTAGTATAGTGGTGAGTATCCCCGCCTGTCACGCGGGAGACCGGGGTTCGATTCCCCGACGGGGAGATGGCTTTTTCTACCCACTTAGCAGCACGCCTAACTCACCACGCTCAACTCAAGTCCTTGAATGCTCTTTCAAGAGGGAGCTTTGAGCTCACATTTGTACAAATCAATCTTATGGCCACCCGGACGCTGGCTTAGTCATTTCTCCCACATCTAGTCAGCTCCACATTTCTCAACAAGCTTGGTGTTTACTTCTGCACGCTGCTGATTGGTGCCATCCCACTTTTGACCCCAGAAACCTTGGGATGGCAGCATCTAAGTTCATGCCCTTTGCTTCATCAAGTATAGATGTCAAAGTGCTGCTAGATGGCCAAGGGAAAATTTGCTAGACTGGTCGGTCCTGTGGGGTGAAATGGGACAGAAGTTAACCAATGCCCATGTAGACATACGCAAAGATCACAAGGAGGACATGTGAGGGGGGGAAAAAAAAAGTCTAAACAATTGGGCCTGGCCAAGCAGTACAGATCCAAAGGTTCCATGGTGTAATGGTTAGCACTCTGGACTCTGAATCCAGCGATCCGAGTTCAAATCTCGGTGGGACCTTCCTTTTCACACTGTCTACTGCTTGGCAACTTGTGTCTTACTGACACAAAGGCCACTGGGAAAAGCAGGATGTGTGGGAAAAGGAGAGCCCAGGACCTAGCGATTGCTAAGCAAACTAATAATAAAGCCAGTTCTTGGAAAAAAGAAAATCCACAACCGTATGTCTTGCTGCACGAAAAAGATGGTGGTGGTGAAAAAGAAAGACTTTCATGTGGTCCTCGTTAGTATAGTGGTGAGTATCCCCGCCTGTCACGCGGGAGACCGGTGTTCGATTCCCCGACGGGGAGATGGCTTTTTCTACCCACTTAGCAGCACGCTTAACTCACCACGCTCAACTTCAAGTCCTTGAATGCTCTTTCAAGAGGGAGCTTTGAGCTCACATTTGCACAACCTGGGCATTCTACAAATCATTCTTATGTTGAAACCGACGCTGGCTTAGTCATTTCTCCCACAACTAGTCATCTACAAATTTCTCAACAAGCTTGGTGTCTACTCCTGCACGGTGGTGATTGGCGCCATCCCACTTTTGGCCCCAGAAACCTTGGGATGGCAGCGTCTACGTTCCTGCCCCTTGGTTCATCAATTATAGATGTCAAAGTGCTGCTAGATGGCCAAGGGAAAATTTGCTAGACTAGTTGGTCCTGTGGGGTGAAATGGGACAGAAGTTAACCAACGCCCATGTAGACATACGGAAACATCAGAAGGAAAAAAGGACATCTGGGGAAAAAAGACCTTTAAACAATGGGGCCTAGGCAAGTGAGGTAGAGCCGGTGGTTCCATGGTGTAATGGTTAGCACTCTGGACTTTGAATCCAGCAATCCGAGTTCAAATCTCGGTGGGACCTCATTTTTCACACTGCCTACTGCTTCGCAACTTGCGTCTTACTGACACAAAGGCCACTCAGAAAAGCAGCTGCTGAAAACATAGATGCTTAGCAAGCTACTGACCACAGCTACTTTGGGACATAAGCTCCACAGATCGCTATCCATAGACTCAAACTTTCAGCTAATATTGCGTGGCTCTCTCATTTGGAGAAAAGCTCCGGGAAAGAATGACATGAGAAAGGAATATTGAAAGAAGGGCTCTTTGAGGTCACGCATTCCTAATCCATTGGCTTCTCTTTGTCCAAGTTGAAATCCAGACAACTTGGAGTTTTGCTTGGGTTTACAGCAGAGACGTAAAGCTTCACGTCAGCTAGCTGGGCAGGCTGATGAAGAGAAGAGCTCCCTAAAAGAAGGCAACATTGGTAGCTATCTCTTTTGCTCCCAGGGGCGGGTAAGGGCACACATGCATTCCTGGTGAATATTCAAAAGGGGGAAGGAAGGACTCCGGGGCAAGAAGTGAGAAGAAAAAGGTGTCTTTGGGAGAGAAAAGAAGGGAAGACAAGAGTCTACTAAGAAAGCAAGTGAGAGGACAAGCCATTCTCTGGAAGAGGATGCAAGGAGAAAGGAGGGTTTCTGGGAGGGGATAGTAAGGGAAAAGGAGTGTCTCCTCAAAAGGAATCAAAGAAAAATGTGGGTTACTGGGAGAGGATGTGTGGGAAAAGGAGAGCCCAGGACCTAGCGATGGCTAAGCAAACTAATAATACAGCGAGTTCTTGGACAAATGAAAATCCACAACCGTATGTTCTCCTGCACAAAAAAAGATGGTGATGGCGGTGGTGCAAAAACAACCCTTTCATGTGGTCCTCGTTAGTATAGTGGTGAGTATCCCCGCCTGTCACGCGGGAGACCGGGGTTCGATTCCCCGACGGGGAGATGGCTTTTTCTACCCACTTAGCAGCACGCCTAACTCACCACGCTCAACTCAAGTCCTTGAATGCTCTTTCAAGAGGGAGCTTTGAGCTCACATTTGTACAAATCAATCTTATGGCCACCCGGACGCTGGCTTAGTCATTTCTCCCACATCTAGTCAGCTCCACATTTCTCAACAAGCTTGGTGTTTACTTCTGCACGCTGCTGATTGGTGCCATCCCACTTTTGACCCCAGAAACCTTGGGATGGCAGCATCTAAGTTCATGCCCTTTGCTTCATCAAGTATAGATGTCAAAGTGCTGCTAGATGGCCAAGGGAAAATTTGCTAGACTGGTCGGTCCTGTGGGGTGAAATGGGACAGAAGTTAACCAATGCCCATGTAGACATACGCAAAGATCACAAGGAGGACATGTGAGGGGGGGAAAAAAAAAGTCTAAACAATTGGGCCTGGCCAAGCAGTACAGATCCAAAGGTTCCATGGTGTAATGGTTAGCACTCTGGACTCTGAATCCAGCGATCCGAGTTCAAATCTCGGTGGGACCTTCCTTTTCACACTGTCTACTGCTTGGCAACTTGTGTCTTACTGACACAAAGGCCACTGGGAAAAGCAGGATGTGTGGGAAAAGGAGAGCCCAGGACCTAGCGATTGCTAAGCAAACTAATAATAAAGCCAGTTCTTGGAAAAAAGAAAATCCACAACCGTATGTCTTGCTGCACGAAAAAGATGGTGGTGGTGAAAAAGAAAGACTTTCATGTGGTCCTCGTTAGTATAGTGGTGAGTATCCCCGCCTGTCACGCGGGAGACCGGGGTTCGATTCCCCGACGGGGAGATGGCTTTTTCTACCCACTTAGCAGCACGCTTAACTCACCACGCTCAACTTCAAGTCCTTGAATGCTCTTTCAAGAGGGAGCTTTGAGCTCACATTTGCACAACCTGGGCATTCTACAAATCATTCTTATGTTGAAACCGACGCTGGCTTAGTCATTTCTCCCACAACTAGTCATCTACAAATTTCTCAACAAGCTTGGTGTCTACTCCTGCACGGTGGTGATTGGCGCCATCCCACTTTTGGCCCCAGAAACCTTGGGATGGCAGCGTCTACGTTCCTGCCCCTTGGTTCATCAATTATAGATGTCAAAGTGCTGCTAGATGGCCAAAGGAAAATTTGCTAGACTAGTTGGTCCTGTGGGGTGAAATGGGACAGAAGTTAACCAACGCCCATGTAGACATACGGAAACATCAGAAGGAAAAAAGGACATCTGGGGGAAAAAAGACCTTTAAACAATGGGGCCTAGCCAAGGGAGGTAGAGCCGGTGGTTCCATGGTGTAATGGTTAGCACTCTGGACTTTGAATCCAGCAATCCGAGTTCAAATCTCGGTGGGACCTCATTTTTCACACTGCCTACTGCTTCGCAACTTGCGTCTTACTGACACAAAGGCCACTCAGAAAAGCAGCTGCTGAAAACATAGATGCTTAGCAAGCTACTGACCACAGCTACTTTGGGACATAAGCTCCACAGATCGCTATCCATAGACTCAAACTTTCAGCTAATATTGCGTGGCTCTCTCATTTGGAGAAAAGCTCCGGGAAAGAATGACATGAGAAAGGAATATTGAAAGAAGGGCTCTTTGAGGTCACGCATTCCTAATCCATTGGCTTCTCTTTGTCCAAGTTGAAATCCAGACAACTTGGAGTTTTGCTTGGGTTTACAGCAGAGACGTAAAGCTTCACGTCAGCTAGCTGGGCAGGCTGATGAAGAGAAGAGCTCCCTAAAAGAAGGCAACATTGGTAGCTATCTCTTTTGCTCCCAGGGGCGGGTAAGGGCACACCTGCATTACTGGTGAATATCCAAAAGGGGGAAGGAAGGACTCCGGGGCAAGAAGTGAGAAGAAAAAGGTGTCTTTGGGAGAGAAAAGAAGGGAAGACAAGAGTCTACTAAGAAAGCAAGTGAGAGGACAAGCCATTCTCTGGAAGAGGATGCAAGGAGAAAGGAGGGTTTCTGGGAGGGGATAGTAAGGGAAAAGGAGTGTCTCCTCAAAAGGAATCAAAGAAAAATGTGGGTTACTGGGAGAGGATGTGTGGGAAAAGGAGAGCCCAGGACCTAGCGATGGCTAAGCAAACTAATAATACAGCGAGTTCTTGGACAAATGAAAATCCACAACCGTATGTTCTCCTGCACAAAAAAAGATGGTGATGGCGGTGGTGCAAAAACAACCCTTTCATGTGGTCCTCGTTAGTATAGTGGTGAGTATCCCCGCCTGTCACGCGGGAGACCGGGGTTCGATTCCCCGACGGGGAGATGGCTTTTTCTACCCACTTAGCAGCACGCCTAACTCACCACGCTCAACTCAAGTCCTTGAATGCTCTTTCAAGAGGGAGCTTTGAGCTCACATTTGTACAAATCAATCTTATGGCCACCCGGACGCTGGCTTAGTCATTTCTCCCACATCTAGTCAGCTCCACATTTCTCAACAAGCTTGGTGTTTACTTCTGCACGCTGCTGATTGGTGCCATCCCACTTTTGACCCCAGAAACCTTGGGATGGCAGCATCTAAGTTCATGCCCTTTGCTTCATCAAGTATAGATGTCAAAGTGCTGCTAGATGGCCAAGGGAAAATTTGCTAGACTGGTCGGTCCTGTGGGGTGAAATGGGACAGAAGTTAACCAATGCCCATGTAGACATACGCAAAGATCACAAGGAGGACATGTGAGGGGGTGGGGAAAAAAGTCTAAACAATTGGGCCTGGCCAAGCAGTACAGATCCAAAGGTTCCATGGTGTAATGGTTAGCACTCTGGACTCTGAATCCAGCGATCCGAGTTCAAATCTCGGTGGGACCTTCCTTTTCACACTGTCTACTGCTTGGCAACTTGTGTCTTACTGACACAAAGGCCACTGGGAAAAGCAGGATGTGTGGGAAAAGGAGAGCCCAGGACCTAGCGATTGCTAAGCAAACTAATAATAAAGCCAGTTCTTGGAAAAAAGAAAATCCACAACCGTATGTCTTGCTGCACGAAAAAGATGGTGGTGGTGAAAAAGAAAGGCTTTCATGTGGTCCTCGTTAGTATAGTGGTGAGTATCCCCGCCTGTCACGCGGGAGACCGGGGTTCGATTCCCCGACGGGGAGATGGCTTTTTCTACCCACTTAGCAGCACGCTTAACTCACCACGCTCAACTTCAAGTCCTTGAATGCTCTTTCAAGAGGGAGCTTTGAGCTCACATTTGCACAACCTGGGCATTCTACAAATCATTCTTATGGTGAAACCGACGCTGGCTTAGTCATTTCTCCCACAACTAGTCATCTACAAATTTCTCAACAAGCTTGGTGTCTACTCCTGCACGGTGGTGATTGGCGCCATCCCACTTTTGGCTCCAGAAACCTTGGGATGGCAGCGTCTACGTTCCTGCCCCTTGGTTCATCAATTATAGATGTCAAAGTGCTGCTAGATGGCCAAGGGAAAATTTGCTAGACTAGTTGGTCCTGTGGGGTGAAATGGGACAGAAGTTAACCAACGCCCATGTAGACATACGGAAACATCAGAAGGAAAAAAGGACATCTGGGGAAAAAAGACCTTTAAACAATGGGGCCTAGCCAAAGTGAGGTAGAGCCGGTGGTTCCATGGTGTAATGGTTAGCACTCTGGACTTTGAATCCAGCAATCCGAGTTCAAATCTCAGTGGGACCTCTTTTTTCACACTGCCTACTGCTTCGCAACTTGCGTCTTACTGACACAAAGGCCACTCAGAAAAGCAGCTGCTGAAAACATAGATGCTTAGCAAGCTACTGACCACAGCTACTTTGGGACATAAGCTCCACAGATCGCTATCCATAGACTCAAACTTTCAGCTAATATTGCGTGGCTCTCTCATTTGGAGAAAAGCTCCGGGAAAGAATGACATGAGAAAGGAATATTGAAAGAAGGGCTCTTTAAGGTCACGCATTCCTAATCCATTGGCTTTTCTTTGTCCAAGTTGAAATCCGGACAACTTGGGAGTTTTGCTTGGGTTTACAGCAGAGACGTAAAGCTTCACGTCAGCTAGCTGGGCAGGCTGATGAAGAGAAGAGCTCCCTAAAAGAAGGCAACATTGGTAGCTATCTCTTTTGCTCCCAGGGGCGGGTAAGGGCACACCTGCATTCCTGGTGAATATTCAAAAGGGGGAAGGAAGGACTCCGGGGCAAGAAGTGAGAAGAAAAAGGTGTCTTTGGGAGAGAAAAGAAGGGAAGACAAGAGTCTACTAAGAAAGCAAGTGAGAGGACAAGCCATTCTCTGGAAGAGGATGCAAGGAGAAAGGAGGGTTTCTGGGAGGGGATAGTAAGGGAAAAGGAGTGTCTCCTCAAAAGGAATCAAAGAAAAATGTGGGTTACTGGGAGAGGATGTGTGGGAAAAGGAGAGCCCAGGACCTAGCGATGGCTAAGCAAACTAATAATACAGCGAGTTCTTGGACAAATGAAAATCCACAACCGTATGTTCTCCTGCACAAAAAAAGATGGTGATGGCGGTGGTGCAAAAAAAACCCTTTCATGTGGTCCTCGTTAGTATAGTGGTGAGTATCCCCGCCTGTCACGCGGGAGACCGGGGTTCGATTCCCCGACGGGGAGATGGCTTTTTCTACCCACTTAGCAGCACGCCTAACTCACCACGCTCAACTCAAGTCCTTGAATGCTCTTTCAAGAGGGAGCTTTGAGCTCACATTTGTACAAATCAATCTTATGGCCACCCGGACGCTGGCTTAGTCATTTCTCCCACATCTAGTCAGCTCCACATTTCTCAACAAGCTTGGTGTTTACTTCTGCACGCTGCTGATTGGTGCCATCCCACTTTTGACCCCAGAAACCTTGGGATGGCAGCATCTAAGTTCATGCCCTTTGCTTCATCAAGTATAGATGTCAAAGTGCTGCTAGATGGCCAAGGGAAAATTTGCTAGACTGGTCGGTCCTGTGGGGTGAAATGGGACAGAAGTTAACCAATGCCCATGTAGACATACGCAAAGATCACAAGGAGGACATGTGAGGGGGGGAAAAAAAAAGTCTAAACAATTGGGCCTGGCCAAGCAGTACAGATCCAAAGGTTCCATGGTGTAATGGTTAGCACTCTGGACTCTGAATCCAGCGATCCGAGTTCAAATCTCGGTGGGACCTTCCTTTTCACACTGTCTACTGCTTGGCAACTTGTGTCTTACTGACACAAAGGCCACTGGGAAAAGCAGGATGTGTGGGAAAAGGAGAGCCCAGGACCTAGCGATTGCTAAGCAAACTAATAATAAAGCCAGTTCTTGGAAAAAAGAAAATCCACAACCGTATGTCTTGCTGCACGAAAAAGATGGTGGTGGTGAAAAAGAAAGACTTTCATGTGGTCCTCGTTAGTATAGTGGTGAGTATCCCCGCCTGTCACGCGGGAGACCGGGGTTCGATTCCCCGACGGGGAGATGGCTTTTTCTACCCACTTAGCAGCACGCTTAACTCACCACGCTCAACTTCAAGTCCTTGAATGCTCTTTCAAGAGGGAGCTTTGAGCTCACATTTGCACAACCTGGGCATTCTACAAATCATTCTTATGTTGAAACCGACGCTGGCTTAGTCATTTCTCCCACAACTAGTCATCTACAAATTTCTCAACAAGCTTGGTGTCTACTCCTGCACGGTGGTGATTGGCGCCATCCCACTTTTGGCCCCAGAAACCTTGGGATGGCAGCGTCTACGTTCCTGCCCCTTGGTTCATCAATTATAGATGTCAAAGTGCTGCTAGATGGCCAAAGGAAAATTTGCTAGACTAGTTGGTCTTGTGGGGTGAAATGGGACAGAAGTTAACCAACGCCCATGTAGACATACGGAAACATCAGAAGGAAAAAAGGACATCTGGGGAAAAAAGACCTTTAAACAATGGGGCCTAGCCAAGGGAGGTAGAGCCGGTGGTTCCATGGTGTAATGGTTAGCACTCTGGACTTTGAATCCAGCAATCCGAGTTCAAATCTCGGTGGGACCTCATTTTTCACACTGCCTACTGCTTCGCAACTTGCGTCTTACTGACACAAAGGCCACTCAGAAAAGCAGCTGCTGAAAACATAGATGCTTAGCAAGCTACTGACCACAGCTACTTTGGGACATAAGCTCCACAGATCGCTATCCATAGACTCAAACTTTCAGCTAATATTGCGTGGCTCTCTCATTTGGAGAAAAGCTCCGGGAAAGAATGACATGAGAAAGGAATATTGAAAGAAGGGCTCTTTGAGGTCACGCATTCCTAATCCATTGGCTTCTCTTTGTCCAAGTTGAAATCCAGACAACTTGGAGTTTTGCTTGGGTTTACAGCAGAGACGTAAAGCTTCACGTCAGCTAGCTGGGCAGGCTGATGAAGAGAAGAGCTCCCTAAAAGAAGGCAACATTGGTAGCTATCTCTTTTGCTCCCAGGGGCGGGTAAGGGCACACCTGCATTACTGGTGAATATTCAAAAGGGGGAAGGAAGGACTCCGGGGCAAGAAGTGAGAAGAAAAAGGTGTCTTTGGGAGAGAAAAGAAGGGAAGACAAGAGTCTACTAAGAAAGCAAGTGAGAGGACAAGCCATTCTCTGGAAGAGGATGCAAGGAGAAAGGAGGGTTTCTGGGAGGGGATAGTAAGGGAAAAGGAGTGTCTCCTCAAAAGGAATCAAAGAAAAATGTGGGTTACTGGGAGAGGATGTGTGGGAAAAGGAGAGCCCAGGACCTAGCGATGGCTAAGCAAACTAATAATACAGCGAGTTCTTGGACAAATGAAAATCCACAACCGTATGTTCTCCTGCACAAAAAAAGATGGTGATGGCGGTGGTGCAAAAACAACCCTTTCATGTGGTCCTCGTTAGTATAGTGGTGAGTATCCCCGCCTGTCACGCGGGAGACCGGGGTTCGATTCCCCGACGGGGAGATGGCTTTTTCTACCCACTTAGCAGCACGCCTAACTCACCACGCTCAACTCAAGTCCTTGAATGCTCTTTCAAGAGGGAGCTTTGAGCTCACATTTGTACAAATCAATCTTATGGCCACCCGGACGCTGGCTTAGTCATTTCTCCCACATCTAGTCAGCTCCACATTTCTCAACAAGCTTGGTGTTTACTTCTGCACGCTGCTGATTGGTGCCATCCCACTTTTGACCCCAGAAACCTTGGGATGGCAGCATCTAAGTTCATGCCCTTTGCTTCATCAAGTATAGATGTCAAAGTGCTGCTAGATGGCCAAGGGAAAATTTGCTAGACTGGTCGGTCCTGTGGGGTGAAATGGGACAGAAGTTAACCAATGCCCATGTAGACATACGCAAAGATCACAAGGAGGACATGTGAGGGGGTGGGGAAAAAAGTCTAAACAATTGGGCCTGGCCAAGCAGTACAGATCCAAAGGTTCCATGGTGTAATGGTTAGCACTCTGGACTCTGAATCCAGCGATCCGAGTTCAAATCTCGGTGGGACCTTCCTTTTCACACTGTCTACTGCTTGGCAACTTGTGTCTTACTGACACAAAGGCCACTGGGAAAAGCAGGATGTGTGGGAAAAGGAGAGCCCAGGACCTAGCGATTGCTAAGCAAACTAATAATAAAGCCAGTTCTTGGAAAAAAGAAAATCCACAACCGTATGTCTTGCTGCACGAAAAAGATGGTGGTGGTGAAAAAGAAAGGCTTTCATGTGGTCCTCGTTAGTATAGTGGTGAGTATCCCCGCCTGTCACGCGGGAGACCGGGGTTCGATTCCCCGACGGGGAGATGGCTTTTTCTACCCACTTAGCAGCACGCTTAACTCACCACGCTCAACTTCAAGTCCTTGAATGCTCTTTCAAGAGGGAGCTTTGAGCTCACATTTGCACAACCTGGGCATTCTACAAATCATTCTTATGGTGAAACCGACGCTGGCTTAGTCATTTCTCCCACAACTAGTCATCTACAAATTTCTCAACAAGCTTGGTGTCTACTCCTGCACGGTGGTGATTGGCGCCATCCCACTTTTGGCTCCAGAAACCTTGGGATGGCAGCGTCTACGTTCCTGCCCCTTGGTTCATCAATTATAGATGTCAAAGTGCTGCTAGATGGCCAAGGGAAAATTTGCTAGACTAGTTGGTCCTGTGGGGTGAAATGGGACAGAAGTTAACCAACGCCCATGTAGACATACGGAAACATCAGAAGGAAAAAAGGACATCTGGGGAAAAAAGACCTTTAAACAATGGGGCCTAGCCAAAGTGAGGTAGAGCCGGTGGTTCCATGGTGTAATGGTTAGCACTCTGGACTTTGAATCCAGCAATCCGAGTTCAAATCTCAGTGGGACCTCTTTTTTCACACTGCCTACTGCTTCGCAACTTGCGTCTTACTGACACAAAGGCCACTCAGAAAAGCAGCTGCTGAAAACATAGATGCTTAGCAAGCTACTGACCACAGCTACTTTGGGACATAAGCTCCACAGATCGCTATCCATAGACTCAAACTTTCAGCTAATATTGCGTGGCTCTCTCATTTGGAGAAAAGCTCCGGGAAAGAATGACATGAGAAAGGAATATTGAAAGAAGGGCTCTTTAAGGTCACGCATTCCTAATCCATTGGCTTTTCTTTGTCCAAGTTGAAATCCGGACAACTTGGGAGTTTTGCTTGGGTTTACAGCAGAGACGTAAAGCTTCACGTCAGCTAGCTGGGCAGGCTGATGAAGAGAAGAGCTCCCTAAAAGAAGGCAACATTGGTAGCTATCTCTTTTGCTCCCAGGGGCGGGTAAGGGCACACCTGCATTCCTGGTGAATATTCAAAAGGGGGAAGGAAGGACTCCGGGGCAAGAAGTGAGAAGAAAAAGGTGTCTTTGGGAGAGAAAAGAAGGGAAGACAAGAGTCTACTAAGAAAGCAAGTGAGAGGACAAGCCATTCTCTGGAAGAGGATGCAAGGAGAAAGGAGGGTTTCTGGGAGGGGATAGTAAGGGAAAAGGAGTGTCTCCTCAAAAGGAATCAAAGAAAAATGTGGGTTACTGGGAGAGGATGTGTGGGAAAAGGAGAGCCCAGGACCTAGCGATGGCTAAGCAAACTAATAATACAGCGAGTTCTTGGACAAATGAAAATCCACAACCGTATGTTCTCCTGCACAAAAAAAGATGGTGATGGCGGTGGTCTAAAAGTCTAAACAATTGGGCCTGGCCAAGCAGTACAGATCCAAAGGTTCCATGGTGTAATGGTTAGCACTCTGGACTCTGAATCCAGCGATCCGAGTTCAAATCTCGGTGGGACCTTCCTTTTCACACTGTCTACTGCTTGGCAAATTGTGTCTTACTGACACAAAGGCCACTGGGAAAAGCAGGATGTGTGGGAAAAGGAGAGCCCAGGACCTAGCGATTGCTAAGCAAACTAATAATAAAGCCTGTTCTTGGAAAAAAGAAAATCCACAACCGTATGTCTTGCTGCACGAAAAAGATGGTGGTGGTGAAAAAGAAAGACTTTCATGTGGTCCTCATTAGTATAGTGGTGAGTATCCCTGCCTATCATGCGGGAGACCGGGGTTCGATTCCCCGACGGGGAGATGGCTTTTTCTGCACGCTTAACTCACCACGCTCAACTCAAGTCCTTGAATGCTCTTTCAAGAGGGAGCTTTGAGCTCACATTTGCACAACCTGGGCATTCTACAAATCATTCTTATGGTGAAACCGACGCTGGCTTAGTCATTTCTCCCACAACTAGTCATCTCCAAATTTCTCAACAAGCTTGGTGCAATTCCTGCGCGGTGGTGATTGGCGCCATCCCACTTTTGGCCCCAGAAACCTTGTGATGGCAGTGTCTAAGTTCCTGCCCCTTGGTTCATCAAGTATAGATGTCAAAGTGCTGCTAGATGGCCAAGGGAAAACTTGCTAGACTAGTTGGTCCTGTGGGGTGAAATGGGACCGAAGTTAACCAACGCCCATGTAGACATATGGAAACATCAGAAGGAGGACATCTGAAAAAAGAAGTATTAACAATATGCCCTGACCAGGTTGTGTAGAGCCAGGTGTTCCATGCTTTAATGGTTATCCCTCTGGACTCTGAATCCTGTGATCCAAGTTCTAATCTTGGTAGATTATTATTTTTCACACTGTCTATTGCTTTGAAACTTTTGTCTTACATTCAGAAAAGCAGCTGCTGAAAACATAGGTGATTCAGTTAGCTGGGCAGGCTGCTGAAGAGATGAGCTGCCTTAAAGAATCGAACATTGTTAGCTATCTCTTTTGCTCCCAAGGGCAGGTAAGGGCACACCTGCATTCCTGGCAGCAGCATCTATGTGGTCTTTCTTAATATCATATTGAATGATATTAAATATGAAAAACCACGGGGGACCGGGTTTGATTCCATCCATTAGAATATCTTTCATATCTGACAGGGATGAGATTAGGATCCTGACACAAGTGACATTCTCCCCATACTACTGCCCTTCACTTGCAGTCCCAAGCCGCAACTTCTTCCCCTACCTACTCCTCCATGCCCATGAGATCCACTGTCCTGTGTATCCTGACCATGAGATGGGTGCTGTTCATAGTGATGATCAGTCTGTTTTCCTCTGTATACCACCCCTCCCTTTGAAGCTGTAGGCTTTTCATGTTCAGAGTTAAATTCATGATTGTTGGATCTCAGTATATTTCCTGGGAGATCCAGAGCATGCACACTTCCTGGGCAGCAGGGAGGTAGTGCCATCCTCCACGCTGTGTGACCTCTAAGGAGGGTGTCAGTGGTTGGGGGTGGGAGGTTGAAAATCTGGGTTGATGGTGGGGAGGTCACTGGTTGGAGAGAGGGGGTGTCAGGGTAAGGGGAGGTATCAATCTGGGGTGATGGTGGGGGTCAGTGATTTGAAGGTGGGGGTATCAATCTGGGGTGATGGTGGGGGTCAGTGGTTTGAAGGTAGGTGGTATCAATCTGGGGTGATGGTTGGTGTCAATGGTATGGAGTATCAATCTGAGGTAATGGCAGGGGTCAGTGGTTTGAAGGTAGGTGGTATCAATCTGGAGTGATGGTTGGAATCAGTGGTTTGAAGGTAGGGGTACCAGTCTGGGGTGATGGTGGGTGCCAGTGGTATGGGGGTATCAATCTGGGGCAATAATGGGTGTCAGTGGTTTGAAGGTAAGGGGTATCAATATGGGGTTATGGTGGTGGTTGACAGTGGTATTGGTGTATCAATATGGGATGATGGTGGGAGTCAGTGGATTAAAAGTAGGGGGTATAAATCTGGGGTGATGGTGGGTGTCAGTGGTGTGGGGGTAACAACCTGAGGTGATAATGGGTGTAAGTGGTTTGAAGGCAGGGAGAATCAATCTGGGGTGATGGTGGTGGGTGTCAGTGGTATGGGGGTATCAATCTGGGATGATGGTGGGAGTCAGTGGTTTGAAGGTAGGAGGTATCAATCTGGAGTGATGGTGGGTGTCAGTGTATCAATCTGGGGTAATGGCAGGGTTGAGGGTGTGGTGGGTATCAATCTGGGGTGATTGGGGGTGTCAATATGGGGTAATGGCTGGGGTCAGTAATTGGAGGTGGAGTGTTTAAAATCTAAGGTAATGGTGGGTGTCAGTGGTTTGAGGGTGTCAATCTGGTCTTATAGGGGGTGTCAGTGGTTGGGGGTGGGAGGTATAAAATCTGGGTTGATGGTGGGGTAGGGGGTCACTGGTTGTAGTTGGGGGGTATCAATCTGGGGTGATATTGGGTGTCAGTGGTTTGAAGGTGGGAGCTTTGAAATCTGGGCTGATGGCAGGAGTCGGTGGTAGGGTAATAGGGGATGCCAGTGGTGGCAGGGTGTTAATCTGGGGTGATAGTGGGGGTCAGTGTTCGGAGGTGGGGAGTTTCAATGGTGGGGGCTGGGTGTCAATCTGGGGTGATAAGGGGTGTCAGCAAATACAGGATGTTAATCTGGGGTGATAGTGGGGGTCAGTGTTTGGAGGTGGGGGGTTTCAATGGTGGGGGCTGGGTGTCAATCTGGGGTGACAGGGGGTGTCACTGTTTGGGGTTGGGGGGATGTCATCTCCTCCCCTGTCAGCCTGCACACCTCCATGTAAGTTGATCCCCCAATAAAGTATTGAATGATCTCTGTGTGTTGATTGGGTTATTCCCAGTCTTGGAGGACATTTGCATTCATGTACAGAAGATGGCACCCAGTCACACAGCTCTGGTGGGTGTTCTCTGCAGTTCAGTGATCGGCGGGTTTGGTTTGGGTTACCTGAACTTTCCCATAGAATTTTCTGGGTGTCAATCTGGGGTGATAAGGGGTATCAATCTGGGGTAATAGGGGATGTTAGTGGTTGGGGGAGGGAGGAGTGAGTCTGGGGTAATGGCAGGGGTCAGTGGTTGCGAGGGTGGTGGGGGGCATAAGTCTGGGGTGATAGGGGGTGTCAGTGGTTGGGGGAGGGAGTTGTGAATCTGGGGTCAGTGGTTGAGGGGGTATTAGTCTGATAGGGGGTGTCAGTAGTTGGGAGAGGGAGGCATGAATCTGGGGTAGTGGCAGGGGTTAGTGGTTGAGGGGGTGGGGGGTTTTATTCTGATAGGGGGTGTCAGTGGTTGGGGGAGGGAGGTGTGAATCTGGGGTAAAGGCAGGGCTTAGTGGTTGAGGGGGCGTGGGGTATTAGTCTGATAGGTGGTATCAGTGGTTGGGGGAGGGAAGCATGAATCTGGGGTAATGGCAGGGGTCAGTGGTTGAGGGGGTGGGGGAGTATTAGTCTGATAGGGTGTGTCAGTGGCTTGGGGAGGGAGGTGTGAATCTGGGGTAATGGCAGTGGTCAGTGGTTGTGAGGGTGGGGGGGTATCAGTCTGGGGTGATGGGGGTGTCAGTGGTTGGTGGAGGGAGGTGTGATACTGGGGTAATTGCAGGGGTCAGTGGTTGAGGAGTGTATTAGTCTTATAGGGGGTGTCAGTGGTTGGGGGAGGGAGGTTTTAATCTGGGGTAATGGCAGGGATCAGTGGTTGAGGGGGAGAGGGGGTTTTATTCTGATAGGGGGTGTCAGTGGTTGGGAAGGGGGGGCGTGAATCTGGGGTAATGGCAGGGGTCAGTGGTTGAGGGGGTGGGGGGTATTATTCTGATAGGGGGTGTCAGTGGTTGGGGGGAGGGAGGTGTGAATCTGGGGTAATGGCAGGGGTCAGTGGTTGAGGGGGCAGGGGGGTATT
>NW_028318578.1:242500-257500 GCF_062004578.1 Staurois parvus | reverse complement strand
AGGGCTACTTATGGGGGTACCTTTCACCATGAACGCGCTCATCCATACCTGGACCAAGCAGGGACTGCATCCATGGGCGAATCAAATATTGAGGCAGTTCCCCAAGTGCAGTCCACACTGTTGCCTGATGTACGTTGCATTTAGGAGGGACACCGCGGAGCCCGTGCACTCTCCTCCAGTCCAGCGTACCTCTCTCACCTTACTCCCGGTGACAGAATGGGGTCCCACCATGCACACAGTATGGACCTCATGAGTACACTTGTTTTTTTTATTATTTATTTAAACTTTTATTTGATTTTCCAATATAAAAAGAACAACAACACATTTGCAAAAATATTTTGCGCATACATATTTCCATTTACCCCAATATTACCCCAATATTACCCCAATATTACCCCCACCCAGGGGGTGGACTGACAACTCATGGGGATCATGGGGACCCTGTGTCCTTGCCCAAACTCAAAAAAGTCTATGAAAAGGTACCCGGGACATCTCATAGTGCCCCCTACTGACCCCGGGCCCTCGGGCAGTGCCCGAGTTTCCAAATAGTCAGTCTGCCCCCACCCCAGCCCACTCTTCCACCCTCCCCCCAACCTATTTACCCCATTCACATCCTCTTTCCTGACCTATATCTTCTCTCATATTTATCTATCTCTGATGCTGCTCTCTCTTTGATTTTCAATTAAGGCTCTCTCCTGACTTCTAGACTTCCCCCTCAATTCCGGCCAGTTCCATATATCTTTCAGAAGATTCAAATTTCAGCCAACTACACCACGTTTTCCTGGATTTTTCCATTTTATTCTCCTCCATGTGACATAGCTCCTCCATCCTACAGATATTTTCAACTCTATTTATCCATTCGTTCATTCTTGGTGCTTCAGGAACCTAGCAGAACTTGGGAATCAGACCCTTAGCCGCACTAATCAAATGATGAAGTACCCTATTTTTATATAATTTCGCTGAAGGTTCAAAGTTATAAAATAAACACCTCCACGGATCTCTCTGTACAGTCATCCCACATATTTCCTGAATGTATTGGATTATTTCCCTCCAGTAATCCTGGATTTTTGGGCAACCTCACCATGTACTGTATCTCTGATGCTGCTCTCTCTCAGATTCTCAAGGCTCTCTCCTGACTTGTAGACTTCCCCCTCAAATCCCACCAGTTCCATATATCTGTCAGAGGATTTAAATTTCAGCCAACAACACCACGTTTCCCGAATTTTTCCATTTTATTCTCCTCCATGTGACAAAGCTCCTCCATCCTATAGATATTTTCAACTCTATTTAGCCATTCATTCATTCCTGGTGCTTTGGAAACCTGGCAGAACTTGGGAATCAAACCCTTAGCCACACTAATTAAGTGATGAAGTACCCTATTTTTATATAATTTTGCTGAAGGTTCAAAGTAATAAAATAAACACCTCCATGGATCTCTCTGTACAGTCATTCCACATATTTCCTGAAGGTATTGGATTATTTCCCTCCAGTAATCCTGGATTTTCGGGCAACCCTACCATGTACTGTATCTCTGATGCGGCTCTTTCCCGAATTCTCAATTAAGGCTCTCTCCTGACTTCTAGACTTCCCCCTCAATTCCGGCCAGTTCCATATATCTTTCAGAAGATTCAAATTTCAGCCAACTACACCACATTTTCCTGGATTTTTCCATTTTATCTTCCTCCATGGGACATAGCTCCTCCATCCTACAGATATTTTCAACACTATTTATCCATTCGTTCATTCTTGGTGCTTCTGGAACCTGGCAGAACTTGGGAATCAAACCCTTAGCCGCACAAATCAAGTGATAAAGTACCCGGTTTTTATATCATTTTGCTGAAGGTTCAAAGTTATAAAATAAACACCTCCACTGACCTCTCTGTACAGTCATTCCACATATTTCCTGGATGTATTGGATTATTTCCCTCCAGTAATCCTGGATTTTTGGGCAACCCCACCCAGGGTGGACTGACAACTCATGGGGCCCCCGGGCAATAGGGGATCATGGGGCCCCTGTATCCTTGCCCACACTCAAAGCACACCCAAAAAAGCATAAAAAAGTACCAGGGGCATTTTATGGGGCCCCCTGTTGACCCCAAGCCCTAGGACAGTGCTTGAGTGCTCAAATGGTCAGTCCACCCCTGGCCCCACCATATATGTGCCATTGTACCCCTTTTTCCACATCCTCTCCAGCACAGAGGTGAAGTATCTACTTGTTGCCTGTAGGCTACATTTGGTATGATATACTATCTAGTTAAACATTTATAGTTCATCTCCACTGTGCTCATATTCGTCACCTCGTGTGTTAATTTGAAAACTTTATTCCATTGCTGTGCATTCAATTCTGTTCCAAGCTCCTTTTCCCATTTTTCCAAGAACCCCGGAGGATCAGTTCCTTCCATAGCCATAAGGATCTTATGCGTACAACTCCTTCCTTCTCATACCATGTAGCCACGCAAAGGTCTCTGTAATGCGGGTTCTACATGAGGCCGATCTCTGTGGAGGGAACCAGAATGCCAACCCCCTTGCTACCGGAGGGCTCTTCATGAAGGCCACGTACTACACTTCCCTGCAATGTACCTTGTGCTACCCTAGTTCTTTCATACGCCCAGAACCATCATGCACCCCTTTAGATGACTTCAGACCAGGCTTAAGAAAGTTGATGCAACTTTTACTTACTGTGAATACTTTGATAATGCAGTCCAACATGAACAAATACATTAGAGCAGGGGTGTCGAACTGGTGACCCTCCAGCTGTTGCCAAACTACAAGTCCCATCATGCCTCTGCCTTTGGGAGTCATGATTGTAACTGTCAATCTTGCAGTGCCTCATGAGACCTGTAGTTTGGCAACAGCTGGAGGTCCACCAGTTTGACACCCGTGCATTAGAGTGTCCCCTAATTAATTCTATTAGGCTGTCCGGTTATACCTCCATAACGTAGTAGTCCATGTCTGATGTTCTTCAGAAATGGTAGGTCTCTGGACTCCCAGTACTTTCCGGTGGCCTGCAAGGTGCAGTAGTCCTCCTCTACAGTAATCAGGGCTGAGAAAAGGGGTGGCTGCCCTGGGCACTATGGTTTGCTGTTGGGATGGGGGCGCCTTGCTTCTGTTACAAGGCTGACAGGAGCATTGACTTTGGCAGTGATTTTGTCAAGCGAGTGGCTGCTAGGTGTTGGATCCCCGAAGCTTGAAAATCATGAACCGGGGTGGAGGGGCACAGTTTGGCATCTTTGCCCTGGGCACTGGATGACCTTGTGCCGACACTGACAGTAATCACAGCATTTTTTTGAGACGAGAACCTCCAGACCCCATTCTTCCTCTTTCTGTAATACTAGGCAGATAGACTGGGGCCAAAAAGCCCGGGAACAGCAAAGTGCAGAATTAACCCCTTCCCAGCCTGGATCTGTCACTGTCTAAATAACCTGTAGGGACTGTTTAGATACGTGGGACATTGTAAGGGAGTTCCAGTACGGTGAATGGTGCATAGATTTGCGCATGGGCATATCATCGCTCATAGAAATGAGCATAGGCACATCGTTAATGGAAATAAGCATAGGTGCGCAAATGCGTGAAGGAATGCGTACACGCATGTGCATGTATGTGGAAGCGGGCCCATAGTTTCTGGCACCAGACGGCTATTTAAGAGATGGTCTTGCTCACTGTGAGTGCTGACCGGTCCTCAGTTGTTCCCTGTGTCCTGTACTGACCAAGCTTGCTCTTGACCAGGGGTGGACTGACAACTCATGGGGCCCCCGGGCAATAGGGGATCATGGGGCCCCTGTGTCCTTGCCCAAACTCAAAAAAGCCTATGAAAAAGGTATCAGGGGCATCTCATAGGGCCCTCTACTGACCCCGGGCCCTCAGGCAGTGCCCAAGTTTCCAAATGGTCAGTCCGCCCCTGGTCTTGACTAGGAATGGGCTTCGTGTTCGAATCAAACCTAAGTTCGACTCAAACATTGGCCGTTCGTGTGTTTGGGCATGTTTGCTGTTCCCCACAAAGCACTGCACCCTGACAGTGCATTGTGATTGGTCAAAGCAATGCACCTGCCCGCAGGTCAGGTGCAATGCTTTGACCAATCACAGCGCGTGATGATGTCACAAGGTGGCGGGGTGAAACCCCCCACCTTGTGACATCATGACAGTATATACAGTAAGAGCTATCATCGCAACGCAGCTGTCAGTCGACGGGAGCCAACGTCGTGAGCGGAGGTTTTTTTTTTTCTTTTTTTGGGCGGCGGGCATCGTGATGGACGTTGGATCTACTTCGGGGGGCATTTTTTTAATCAGTGACTTATAGCGGGACTGCGATATTGTGGTGGACATCTTTACACTAATTGACACTTTGTGGGAACCAGTGACACTAATAGAGTGATCAGTGCTAAAAATATACACTTATCCCTGTACTAATCACACTGGTTGAGAAGGGGTTAACATCTAGGGTGATCAAAGGGTTTAGTGTGTGCCTAGCTATGTGCTTGGTGTACACTAGGTGGTGCTGGTACAAGTGGAAGTGATAGATCGTGTTCCCAGCTCTGTAGGTACACACAATCAATCACTCCCCCCTGTCAGAACAGAGCTCTGCCTATATAAACATAGACAGAGCTCTGTTCCTCCTCCCTGCCTGACGATTGGTGGGCACCGGTGAACATCTGTTCATAAGGACTCACAGATCAGCTTCTGCTGTGACAGTTCAGAGCAAAAGCGATCCCCTGTGTGGGCGTATATATGTGATTTTGCAAAGGAGGGCCCCCCTGTGGCTAAGGGATATGCCAGCTAGGAGCATATTATAAACTACATGTTGTCTTAGCTACATTCAGTATGCAGCAGTACAGGGACTCACCCATCCTGTTCCCAGAATTAAACTGAAATCTCAGCGATTCTGTCAGGGCTCCCGGTAAAACCAGAGATGCGTGGACTGACACAGGCTCAAGTATGGTGTAACAATATCATTTATTAAAGGCTATACACAAATATAAAACGTACAATATAACAAACCAAACCTCCAACTGATAACGGAATGTACACAGACGAGAGCAGTCAGGGCTGGTGAGGTGGAGTGGTCAGGCGGGCCGGGTCAGGAACCATCAGGCAGACAAGACACAAAGGAGTAGGCAGAGCGTAGTCAGTCGGGCCGGGTCAGGAACAATCAGGCAGACAAGGTACCAAAGGAGCAGGCTGGAGAGTGGTAAGGAATAGCCGAGGTCACGACAGGCGGAGTTCATACAGAGTCAGGATCAAGCAGAATCAGGAATCAGGCAGGAAGCAGACAGGATGCAGGTATAGGGGCTCATGGGAAACATACACCAAGACACTGACTGCAGGTCTGGCCATTCCTTAAATACACCTCCTGAAATCAGCCTCAGGTGATGGCTGACTGCAGGAGTGAGCTTCTGGTTGCTGGCCAGCCCTGGTACTGCAGCCCACAAGGCAGGTGAGTCCCACCACCATTGGCGAGTCCATTCCTGACAGATTCACAGGAAGCCTTGTTTCTTTTTGAATAAACAGAAGCTTTCCTCTGATTGCTCTGAGATTGTGATGTCATCTGCCCACTTCTCCATCTCAACTAATCAGAAGTCATGTATTCCTTCATAAAATACAAGGCTTCTTATGAATGGATGAGCAGCACATTGTCCTGGGAACAGGATGGTCCTAGCCCAAACAAACTATTTAACCTCTTCACGCCGGCCGAACGCAAATGGGTGGTCTCCCGGCGTCTGGGCCTAGACGCCGAGCGGCTGCACATTTGTGTTCTATTAAAAAAGAACATATGTGCTGAGAGTGCGCGCCCTGCTCGCTCCCAGCACACGTCTGGTACCTACGGAAAGGTCCCAATCTCCTCTGATTTCCTGATCATGTGACAGCCATCACGGTGGTCACATGATCCTAAACCCCGCCTCCCGGCTTCTGAAACCCTTAAAGGGCTGGGAGGCGCCTGCGTGAAGGGGTTAAAGTGATTCTAAAGGTAAAAATATATATTTTTAAAATGATAAACATGATCCTCCTGTTCTGGGTTCCCCCTGCCGGTGCAGTCCACTCCTCCCCCCTGCCGAGTGCCACCACAGCAAGCTGCTTGCTCTGGGGTCACTTGTGTGCATGGCTTTGTAAATTAATTTTGGACTCCCAAATTGGATATTTTACATTTGTTTCTATCGAGGAACGTGATTGGATGAAAGAATGTCTTCACTGCTGAAATACCACGACTTCATTATAGAACTCATGCCGTATTTTAGTAGCCATGCGGTGGTATCTGATCACATACTCAGATACCTCTTAGTGAATAGTCCCGGTTCGATGTTAATGGTCGAACTTTTGTTAGGTTTGAATCAGGGGCGGACTGACAACTCATGGGGCCCCCGGGCAATAGGGGATCATGGGGCCCCTGTGTCCTTGCCCAAACTCAAAAAAGCCTATGAAAAAGGTACCAGGGGCATCTCATGGGGCCCCCTACTGACCCCGGGCCCTTGGGCTGAGCCCGAGTTTCCAAATGGTCAGTCCGCCCCTGGTTTGAATGTTCGACCACAAACCGAACAGGGGGGAGTGTTCGGCTCATCAGTACATTCTACAATAATAATAATGCCACCAAAATGAATGTGTTCTGTAAATCACCTCCAGCATTGTTCCTGTATCCTCTTTGCTGGAGGCGGCCATTTTGCTGAAGCCCAGAGCCTCTGAGCAGCAGTAAATCTTTAGGCTGTCAGCAGACCAACCTCTAGTGGCTCTGAGTTTCAGTACAATGCCAAAAATGGAGAGCAACTGAGCATGTGCAGAGCAGAGTGAGACCATGTACCTATTACTGGACTTTAAAATCGCACAATTTTAAATCGCAGCAGTGTGACTGGTGACTAAGTGCTCGGGAATAGCTGTGCGATTTGCGAATTGAAATTGCACCTGAAATGGCATAGAATGAATGTGAATATCAGTGTCTTAATGTGTGCGATTTGCTGCAGCACAATTTATAAAGTAGTTCTTGGATGACATTTTCTGCCGTTGCAATTTCACATACATAGAATACAATGAATATGAATGTCAGTGTATTAATGTGTGCGATTTGCTGCAGTGCGGTTTATAAAGTAGTTCTTGGATGACTTTTTCTGCCGTTGCAATTTCACATACATAGAATATAATGAAAATCGCACTGCAAATCGCAAGAAATCATTGAAAATCTTCACAAGTCACAATATAGTCTTCAGTAATCGCATGATTTTAAATCACAGCGGTGTGACTGGTGACTAAGTGCTCAAGCATAGCGGTGCGATTTGCAAATTGAAATTGCACCTGAAATTGCATCTAATGGATATCAGTGTCTTAACGTGCGATTTGCTGCAGCACGATTTCTAAATTAGTTCTTGCATGACTTTTTCTGCCGTTGCAATTTCACATACACAGAATACAATGGAAATCACACTGCAAATTGTAAGAAATCATTGAAAATCTTCACAAGTCGCAATAAAGTCTTTAGTAATCGCACAATTTTAAATCGCAGTGGTGTGACTCATGACTAAGTGCGCGGGCATAGCGGTGCGATTTGGGAATTGAAATCGCATCTAATGAATGTGAATATCAGTGTCTTAACATGTGCGATTTGCTGCAGCACAAATCCTAAAGTAGTTCTTGCATTACTTTTTATGTCATTTATTGCAATTTCACATACATAGAATATAATGGAAATCGCACTGCAAATCGCAAGAAATCGTTAAAAATGTTCACAAGTCGCAATATAGTCTTTAGAAATCGCATGATTTTAAATCACAGCGGTGTGACTGGTGACTAAGTACATCTAATAGATGTCAGTGTCTTAACATGTGCGATTTGCTGCAGTGCGATTTCTAAACTAGTTCTTGCATGAATTTTTTTCTCCCGTTTATTGCAATTTCACATACATAGAATACAATGGAAATCGCACTGCAAATCATAAGAAATCATTGAAAATCTTCACAAGTCGCTATATAGTCTTCAGTAATCGCATGATTTTAAATTGCAGTGGTGTGACTAAGTGCCCGGGAATAGTGGTGCGATTTGTGAATTGAAATCGCATCTAATGAATGTGAATGTCAGTGTCTTAATACATGCGATTTGCTGCAGCGCGATTTCTAAACTAGTTCTTGCGTTACTTTTTTCTGCCGTTGCAATTTCACATACAAGGAATATAATGGAAATCGCACTGCAAATTGCAAGAAATTGTTGAAAATCTTCACAAGTCGCAATATAGTCTTCAGTAATCACATGATTTTAAATCGCAGCAGTGTGACCAATAACTAAGTGCCCGGGAATAGCGGTGCGATTTGCGAATTGAAATCGCACCTAAAATCGCATCTAATGAAGGTCAGTGTTTTAACATGTGCGATTTTCTGCAGTGCGATTTTTAAACTAGTTATTGCGTGACTTTTTTCTGCCGTTTATTGCAATTTCACATACATAGAATATAATGAAAATCGCACTGCAAACTGCAAGAAATCGTTGAAAATCTTCACAAGTTGCAATATAGTCTTCAGTAATTTTAAATCGCAGCAGTCTGACCAATAACTAAGTGCCCGGGAATAGCGGTGCGATTTGCGAATGTAAATCGCACCTGAAATCGCATCTAATGAATGTCAGTGTTTTAACATGTGCGATTTTCTGCAGTGCGATTTTTAAACTAGTTATTGCGTGACTTTTTTCTGCCGTTTATGTGCCCGGGAATAGTGGTGCAATTTGCGAATTTAAATCACATCTAATGAATGTCAGTGTTTTAACATGTGCAATTTTCTGCAGTGCGATTTTTACACTAGTTATTGCATGACCTTTTTCTGACGTTTATTGAAATTTCACATACATAGAATATAATGAAAATCGCACTGCAAATTGCAAGAAATCGTTGAAAATCTTCACAAGTCGCAGTGTAGTCTTCTGTAATCGCACGATTTGAAACTGCACATACATAGACTATAATGAAAATCGCACTGCAAATCGTAAGAAATTGTTTAACATCCTCACAAGTTGCAGTGTAGTCTTCCGTAATCGCACGATTTGAAATTGCACATACATAGACTATAATGAAAATCGCACTGCAAATCGCAAGAAATTGTTGAAAATCGTCACAAGTCGCAGTGTAGTCTTCTGTAATCGCACGATTTGAAATTGCACATACATAGACTATAATGAGAATCGCACTGCAAATCGTAAGAAATCGTTGAAAATCTTCACAAGTCGCAATATAGTCTTCAATAATCACATGATTTTAAATCACAGCAGTGTGATCAATAACTAAGTGCCCGGGAATAGCGGTGCGATTTGCGAATTGAAATCGCACCTGAAATCGCATCCAAATGAATGTCAGTGTTTTAACCTGTGCGATTTTCTGCAGTGCGATTTGCTGCAGTGCGATTTTTACAATAGTTATTGCGTGACTTTTTTCTGCCGTTGCAATTTCACATACATAGAATATAATGAAAATCGCACTGCAAATTGCAAGAAATCGTTGAAAATCTTCACAAGTCTCAATATAGTCTTCAGTAATCACATGATTTTAAATCGCAGCAGTGTGACTGGTGACTAAGTGCCCGGGCATAGCAGTGCGATTTGCAAATTGAAATCGCACCTGAAATCACATCTAATGAATGTCAGTGTCTTAACATGTGCGATTTTCTGCAGTGCGATTTTTACACTAGTTATTGCATGACTTTTTTCTGCCGTTTATTGCAATTTCATGAAAATCGCACTGCAAATTGCAAGAAATCGTTGAAAATCTTCACAAGTCGCAGTGTAGTCTTCTGTAATCGCACGATTTGAAACTGCACATACATAGACTATAATGAAAATCGCACTGCAAATCGTAAGAAATCGTTTAAAATCCTTACAAGTCGCAATGAAGTCTCTAGAAATTGCACCTGAAATCGCACAATTATAAATCGCAGCATCTTGACCCGGTGACTAATGCAGGCCATAGACGGGTCGAACATCGGCCGATTTTTCGAACGATAAACGAAAAATCGTTCGTTCGGCCGATGTTACCACCAACGAATAAAAAAATCGTCCGACTAAATCATAAAGTTCACCCCATGACTTCTGTCCCTTTCAGGTCACGGCTCAAGCGCAGATTTTTTTATTGTTAAAACGATCGTCTGATTTGGCCATCATTGCCGGGAAAATCGGCCGATCGTCCAAATCGGCCACAAATTTCACAACAGAACCGATAATCTAAAAGTGCAAAATACACGAAAAGCGGCCGACGAACTAATCCACTCACGGTACGAAAATCGGACGATTAACGACCCATCTATGGCCTGCATAAGCCTTTGAACTGGTCATTTTCACAAATTCCATGGCGAAATCATTGAAAAGAATTGACTCCGGATGTGACAGATTTGAAATGGTGAGGACAGGGGGGGACTGACAACTCATGGGGCCCCCGGGCAATAGGGGATCATGGGGCCCCTGTGTCCTTGCCCAAACTCTAAAAAGCCTATGAAAAAGATACCTATCATGGGGCCCCCTACTGACCCCGGGCCCTCGGGCAGTGCCCGAGTTTCCAAATGGTCAGTCCGCCCAGGGGCGGACTGACCATTTGGAAACTCGGGCACTGCCCGAAGGCCTGGGGTCAGTAGGGGGCCCCATGAGATGCTCCTGGTACCTTTTTCATAGGCTTTTTTAAGTTTGGGCAAGGACACAGGGGCCCCATGATCCCCTATTGCCCGGGGGCCCCATGAGTTGTCAGTCCACCCCGAGTCCGCCCCTGGGTGAGGATGAGTTACATGAAGGTAACATTGTAACAATATATGGGGGGTGCTGCTTCAGATTGAGTGCGGCTTTGAAAGAGTGCGAAGCAGTTAAACACAGCAGTTGAACTAAAGCAGGAGAACTTAACCCCTTCCCGCCGATGCCTCCCGGCCCTTTAAGAGATTCAGACGCCGGGAGGCGGGGCGGTTGGGGCGTGGTTTAGGAATCATGTGACCGCCGTGATGACGCGTCACGGCGGTCACATGATCGGGAAAGGTCCCGTTCGAAAGAGCGGACCGGGACCTTTCCGTGAGTACCACACATGTGTGCTGGGAGCGCGCAGGGCGCGCGTTCTCAGCACATATGTATTTAGTTACATGGACGCAAATGTGCGGCCGCTCGGCGTCTAAGCCCAGACGCCGGGTGGCCGCACATTTGTGTGCTGCCGGCGCAAAGGGGTTAAGCAGCAGGAAGACACAACAGCAAGAAACTCTACTGCATGCTGGACAGACTGCAAGCAATCACCCTGGGAAACAACTCTTACATACCTGAGATCCACTCCGTGTACCTTTATATAATACGCCCCTCTTCTCCTTATCACATTACTATCCTCTGTTCCCAAATCTCATTTCTTTACCCCTCTTCTCCACCCCAAAACTTGTACATCTCCCCCTCATTGCTATCATCTCCCTACTATTGCTCTCTTCACCTCCCCAAAATTCCTCTTCTACTCCTCCTTCTCATTTTCCTCTCCTCCGTTCCCAAAATCCATTCACTATATCCCTCTGCTCTTCCCAAACAATTGTATATTGTGTCCTCACTGCTTCCTTCGCCCCTCTATGGCACCCACCACCTCCTCCTATTACTCCACTCTCCCACTGACCCCAACACCTCCACTAGGAGTTTCTCACGCTCCTGCACATCCCGCTCCCATGCCACCTTTCTCACCCTTCTCCTCCTCATAACCGCGGGGGACATCTCCCCGAATCCTGGCCCTCCACCACCTCCCTCACCCGCACAACACCCTCCCGCCTCCACGTCCCGCCGCAACTTAGTATCTGTCCCCCTGCTCCCTAAAATCTCCCCCCCGTTTTCATGTGCACTCCTGAACGCCCGATCGGTGTGCAACAAGCTTACCGCCATCCACGACCTCTTTGTTTCCTCCTGGCGATCACGGAAACCTGGATCCAGCCCACTGACTCCACCTCCCCTGCTGCACTCTCCTACGGAGGTCTCACCTGGACCCACTCACCCAGGCCTAACGGTCGTAAAGGTGGTGGGGTTGGCCTGCTCCTGTCACCGCAGAGCACTTTCCGAGTCCTCCCAAACCCCCCCTCCCTATCCTTCTCCTCCTTCGAGGCCCACTGCGTCCGACTATTCTCCCCAACCCCCCTGAAGATTGCTGTGATATACCGGCCTCCTGGATCCATACCCCGCTTCCTGAATGACTTCTCCTCCTGGCTACCCTTCTTCCTCTCCTCTGAGATACCCACCATCATTCTTGGGGATTTTAACATCCCTGTCAACCTCGACAACCCGGACACAGCCCGTCTCCTCCACTTAACCTCCTCCTTTGCACTTGCACAGTGCATACAATCCACCACCCACTCCGACGGTAATATTCTTGATCTTGTCTTCTCCAACCGCTGCGCTCCCCACAACCTCACTAACACCCCCTTCCCTCTCTCTGACCACAACCTGTTTACCTTCTCTTTCTCCTCGTCCTCCAACGCCTACCCCTCCAAATGTCACACTACTACCAGCCGTAACCTCCGCAACCTTAACCCTGCCCCCCTCCACTCTGCAGCTGATCAACTCCATGACCGCATCCTCCCCCTGTCCTGCCCCGACTTGGCTATGACTGCCTACAACAACGTGCTGTCAACAGCCCTTGACTCACTAGCGCCTTTAACCACACGCAACATCAGACCCCGACCGCTCCAGCCCTGGCAGACTGATCACACCAAAACCCTCAAACGACACAGTCGTGCCCTGGAGCGACTATGGCGCAAAACCAAATCCCAACAAGCCTTCACCCGCTACAAATCTGCCTTCCACACCTACACCTCCTCCCTCCATGCTGCCAAACAGGCCTACTTCTTGACCCTCATCAAGGCCCTCTCCTCCAATCCTTGCCGACTCTTCTCCACCTTCAACTCTCTACTCTCTCCACCCCCACCTCCACCCAGCACCTCACTCACTGCCCTCACTTCAAAAACATGATTGACACAATTCGCAAGGACATTGCCCCAACTCACACACCCTCTCAACCCGTCCCCTCTCACACAGCTACCCCCTCATCCCTCCTCCCCCTCGACATAACCCGCAGGGACTTCGTCGCTGTTCAAACTCTCTCCAACCCCCTTCACCCTCACTCAGCTACCCCCTCATCACCCCTCTCCCATGGCCCCACCACTGCTCTGACCTCCTCTTCCACCCCACTCTACATTTCTCATACTGAAGCTCCCCCAACACTCCGCACCTTTGACCTTACTACCATCGAGGAAGTCTCCAAGATCCTCCCAGATGCCCACCTCACCACCTGCCCCCTCGACCCTATCCCCTCACAACTCCTACGACCTCCTTCCCCCTCCATCCTACGCTCCCTCACCCACATCTTCAATCTCTCCCTCTCCTCAGGCACTTTCCCCTCCCCTCTGAAACATGCACACATCACCCCCATACTTAAAAAGCCCTCCCTGGACCCCAATGACCCGAACAACCTCAGACCCATCTCCCTGCTCCCATTTACATCTAAATTCCTCGAGCGCCTAGTCTACACCCGCCTATGCTCTCACCTCAACGACAACAACCTCCTCGATCCCCTACAGTCCGGCTTCCGTCCCCTACACTCCACCGAAACTGCCTTACTCAAACTCTCCAATGACCTTCTAACCGCCAAAGCTAATGGCCACTATTCAGTGCTCCTACTCCTTGACCCCTCTGCGGCCTTCGACACATTCGACCACCCCCTCCTCCTCAAAAAACTACACTCCCTCAGCCTCAGAGATTCTGCTCTCTCCTGGCTCTCATCCTACCTGTCACAACGCTCTTTCAGCGTTACCTATAATGCTACCACCTCCCCCTCACTCCCCCTCTCTGTTGGGGTCCCTCAAGGCTCTGTCCTCGGGCCCCTTCTCTTCTCCATCTACACCTCCTCCCTTGGCCAACTCATACACTCTCACGGCTTCAACTACCACCTCTATGCCGACGACACACAAATCTATCTCTCAACCCCCCACCTCACCCCCTTGGTCTCAGCCCGAATCACACACCTACTGAGCGACATATCAGACTGGATGTCGCTCCACTTCCTTAAATTGAACCTCTCCAAAACCGAGTTTCTTGTCTTCCCCCCAGCCCGCACACCACCCCCCATTGACTTCTCCATCACATCCAACAAAGCCACCATCAAACCCGCCCCGCAGGCCAGAGTACTTGGTGTCATTCTGGACTCCAACCTATCCTTTCAACCCCAAGTCCAATCTTTAACAAACCCGTGCAGACTCCACCTCCGCAACATCGCCAAAATCCGCACGTTCCTAACCCCAGAAACCACTAAACAGCTCATCCACTCCCTCATCATATCACGACTCGACTACTGCAACTCCCTCCTCACTGGCCTGCCTCGCCGCTGGCTATCCCCGCTTCAGTCCATCCTGAATACGGCTGCCAGACTCATTCACCTTTCCAACCGCTCCCTCTCCGCCACCCCCCTCTGCCAATCCCTCCACTGGCTTCCGATTGCGCAACGGATCAAATTTAAAATCCTAACACTGATGTACAAAGCTGTCCACCATACTGCCCCGAACTACATCACCGACCTAATATCCAAGTACCGCCCAGCACGCACACTCCGCTCCTCACAAGACCTCCTTCTCTCTAGTTCCCTGGTCTCCTCCTCCCATGCCCGCCTCCAGGACTTCTCCAGGGTGTCACCCATCCTCTGGAACTCCCTGCCCCAACCCATCAGATTATCACCTACTCTCCTCTCCTTTAGGCGCACCCTGAAAACCCATCTCTTCAGGGAAGCCTACCCCACCCCCTGCTAACTTGCCGACCTCCTCCACTCTTCCTACCACTCCATCCCCCACAGCTATCTCCTCCTGTACCACCATCCCCTCCCTCCTAGATTGTAAGCTCAAAAGAGCAGGGCCCTCGATCCCCTCATGTTTTGCATTGTATTGGTATTGTTCTGTCACATGTTCTGTCCCCCTTTGTAATGTACAGCGCTGAGCGAACTATTGGCACTTTATAAATACTGTATAATAATAATAATATCAAGCATACATTGATACTATTACA
>NW_028318578.1:205000-237500 GCF_062004578.1 Staurois parvus | reverse complement strand
CCTTCTGATCACTATAGGTAAATTATCTGAATTTGCTAGATTGCCAATAAGTCATTACTTGTGAATTGGCACTTGTGGGTGTAGGATTGTTGATTGGGAGTATCCTATGAAGATACATATATATTATTATACAGGATTTATATAGCGCCAACAGTTTGCGCAGAGCTTTACAAACTGAAGGCAGACATTACGGTTATACTACAATTTGATACAAGAGGAATCAGAGGGCCCTGCCCCTTACAGCTTACAATCTAAAAGAACTAATTCTATTCTAATGCATGTAACTGTCAGGGCTGGGCTCCTGCTACTTAACAATCAGCTCTGTTCTTTCACTGCTCAGAAGCTGCTCAGCTGTCGGTTAATTACCAGCCACTCATTGTCCCCACAGTGGCTCACCTGGATACCATTACCTGCCTCATTAGTCCAACCTACAGCCACCCCGTTTTGCTATTTTAGCAGTTTAGCTCATTTCAATTATGGCATTTTAATAAAACAAATAAGTTTTAATGTTCCTTTAGAGCAGTGGTTCTCAAGCTTCCTAATGCCGTGACCCTTTAATACAGTTCCTCATGTTGTGGTGACCCCCAACCATAAAATTATTTACCCAGTAATTATAATTCATGAGTGTCGTTTTACCTCCAATACTGCTGCTTTCTACACAGTAGCTGCTTTTAACAGAGTAGCTGCTTTCAACACAGTAGCTGCTTTCTATACAGTAGCTGCTTTCTACACAGTAGCTGCTCTTTACACATCAGAAATATGTGTTTTCCGATGGTCTTAGGCGACCCCTGTGAAAGGGTCGTTCGACCCCCAAAGGGGTCACGACCCACAGGTTGAGAACGACTGCTTTAGAGCATCCTGGATAATATATAAAGCCAGTGATTAAGTGCATTCTAACAAGAAAAAAGGAAACAAATTATTATTATTATACAGGGTTTATATAGCGCCAACAGTCTACTCAGCGCTGTACATTATAACATTATAATGGGAGACAGTACACGAGACAGTACAGTAACAATACGATTCAATACATGAGGGGTTCGAGGGCCCTGCTCCTTGGAGCTACAATCTAGAAGGGAGGGGATAGTGGTACAAGAGGAAATAGCTGTGGGGGATGGAGAGGTAGGAAGAGGGGAGGAGTTCAGTAATTAGCTGAGGGCGGGGTAGGCTTCCCTGAAGAGATAGGTTTCCAGAGTGCGTCTACAGGTGAGGAGAATAGGTGATAGGCTGATGGATTGGGGTAGGGAGTTCCAAAGGATGGGGGAAGCCCTGGAGAAATCCTGGAGACGAGCATGGGAGGAGGAGACCAGGGAACTAGAAAGTAGGAGGTCTTGTGAGGAGCAGAGAGTAAATTTGGGTGGTATTTGGATACCAGATCGGTGATGTAGTTTGGGGCAGTGTTATGAACAGCTTTGTACGTCAGTGTTAGTATTTTGAATTTTATCCGTTGGGTAATCAGAAGCCAGTGGAGGGATTGGCAGAGAGAGGTGGCAGATATGGAGCGGTTAGTAAGGTGGATGAGTCTGGCCGCAGCATTCAAGATAGACTGAAGCGAGGATAGCCTGCGGTGAGGTAAGCCGGTGAGGAGGGAGTTACAGTAGTCGAGGCGTGATATAATGAGGGAGGGAATGAGTTGCTTGGTGGTTTCCATGCAGAACCTTCTGCAACAAAGCCTATTTCTCAAAGAAAACTATTATAAATATCACAAACATAGAGTAATAAGTTGTAAATTTGATATACAGTATAAGGCATATATATATATATATATACACACAGATGTACCTTGGTTTCTGAACGCCTCGGTCAATGTAATTTTCAGTTTACAAATGAAAATCCATTGTAAATAATGCTTCAATACGAAGTGTATGTCGGTGCCAATTTTGAAATGCAATTGCCGGCTTTTTTTTTTTCTTCACTATATCTCACAGAAATAGTTGTCACTTTCCCTGGAGCTAAAGGATACTTTGTTTCTTTTATCTTGGGAAACAAATTAACCTCCCTGGCGGTATGATTATTTCAGATTTTTGGTGCTGAAAGCGGTACCATTATTTTGCATGGAAATGTGTAGTTTTTTATTGTAGGACTGTAATTTTTAGGAATAACTCACTGAAATCTGTCCGAACAAGAGTCTAGTAAACATCCCGGGTAGGATAAAATTTGAAACACGAAATCATAAATTATAATTTAATAAATAATCATAAAAAATAATAATAATATAATAATAAATTTAATTCAATAATATAATCAAACCAAAAACACTGAAATTTGAAATATAGCGCCAAGTTCGCACATCACTGAGCAAAGTCGCAAAATTGTTTTCAGTGTCTGATGACGAATTTCCCCCACAAATCATTATCACTCAATTCTGCAAGTGGTTCTGATTTACTATCGCTGTTCTCTAGCCGGCATAAAACCGCTTTTGACCTAAAGGGACGCTTTTTGGATGCCATGGACTTTTCTAAGTTTCCAGGCAGAAAGAACAGTAAAAATGCAGGCAGGGCACAGGACAAAGCACTCGGGACAAAATGTATGTGAAATGGTTTGAAACAGCAATGTTTTACTATGTAAAATTCGTTTTGAAAAAAATGACATTTTTTAAAAATTTTCAAATTTCCCGCTGGCGGCGGCGGCGCCCGTACGTCCCGACGTCACAGGGACCGGAACACAGAAGCCGGATGCCGGCATCGGCCGGAGGAGATGGCCGGGGACGCTGCAGGGGACACATCGTGGGAGCGAAGGACAAGGTAAGCTCTGCAGGGACTCCCTATGCAGCGCCGCATGGTAAGCCCGAGTGTAGCTCGGGGGTTACCGATTTTGGTACTGAAACTTTACCCCGAGCTACACTCGGGAATACCGTCAGGGAGGTTAAAAGGAAACATTGTTTCTTTTAACTAGTAGAAATAAACTAAAAGGAAACTTTCTTTTAGCTTGGGGAAATAAACTAAAAGGAAACTTTCTTTCTTTTAGCTGGGGGAAGGTGACAGCTGATTTATAGTGAAGAAAAAAAAAATAGCCAGTAATTACATTTAAAAACCGGCACTGATCTATAGTGCCAGCGACTTTTTTTTACTTTTTTCTGACCTCCGGAAACTGATTAATTGGTTTTCAATGCATTCCTATGAGAAACCACATTTCGGTTTACAAATTTTTTGCAATACGAAACGTCCCGGAGAACACATTGAATTTGTAAACCGAGGTACACCTGTATGTGTGTATGTATATATATATATAGAGAGAGAGAGAGAGAGAGATCCCTAAATCTTCTACTTCCATGTTGTCTTCCATGTTGTCTATGTACATCTATGCATAAATACATCACTATAGCAGAATGCCTAAATTAGGGGTTAAGGTGTATTTCTATATTCCACAAAGCATACCTTTAGGAACATCGTATAGACAGGGTCACGTGAATGAATTTTATACATGAGGCATGGTCCCCAACAAGAGAAAACCTAGTTTAACTTCAGCAATTAAAGGTCCAACTCCTAACATAAGGAAAATCCAACAGTCTGCAATGGGTCTGGTGCCACAAAGCCAACAGCATAATCACATATTATAGGTATGATGTAGTCTCTAGCTACCAATGCATTATACATCTATCCACCTGAGGAACTTGGGAAGCTCCAGGTGACAGAATTCTAAGGTTTAGCACACCAACCAGGGTGCACAGTAGATACTGATAACCTATAATAGGTACAGCTTCACCCTTAGACCTGAATATAACCAAAGGTTTTAGTTGAAATCAGGGGCGGACTGACAATTCATGGGGTCCCCGGGCAATAGGGGATCATGAGGACCCTGTGTCCCTGCCCAAGTCTATGAAAAAGGTACCAGGGGCATATCATGGGGCCCCCTACTGACCCCGGGCCCTCGGGCAGTGCCTGAGTTTCCAAATGGTCAGTCTGCCCCTGGTTGGAATAGAAGCAATCATTAAATACAGGTTTGGCTATGCAGCAATAGAGGTTTAGACCAGGAACCTGTCGATTAATTGTTGCAGGTGTAGCTTGAGGCAGCCTGCTTTGTGTTCTCCTCTTTTGCACTAGGAGCCAATGGAAGCCTCATAGAGAACTCTCTGGGCAGAAGCTATGTATGATGAGAATTGTGGTTCCTAAAAGGAGCCCTGCACCATATTTGCTTTTGGAGACTAATGGCTATTGGACTTCAATTCCCACCAGTGACTGCACCTAGAAGTGGAGAGCTTCACAGTGTTTCCAAGGAAAACTGATCAAGATCTGGGCAGTCCAGGGAAGAGAGTGACGGTGAGAGACCTGATGTTAGGGTCCACGCATCACATCTGAATGACCAAAGCCATTAGAGAGGAACCAAGAGGGCCTGTTGCTGTGTCTGTACCCTCCCATAAAGAAAAAGGATGGACTGGCACCCAAGCTTGCTGGAGCTGCCTTTAGAGATTTTGTTCAAAGAGAGAATAGCTGCATCCTCAGGGTCTGAGCTGAGACACTGCAGACTGTGTGAGAAACTGGGAACTAAACGCTGGGAGCTGTTGGTCACCCAGCTACTTGGAACTTAATAGCTGCCTGCCAGGAAGTGGTAAGCTGTCCTAAATGCTTGCTATACTTTGTTAGCCCAAACAGAGACTTCTCCCACTTAGCAAGGTAGAATCTGTTATCCATGAACATTTGTAAAAGGGACAGTGCACCACATAAAGAAAGGCCCCACTGGAAGTCACTTAACATTACTTACTAGGTGCCAGGTTCTTTCTATAAGCTCCAGGGGGACTCCACAAGTGGAACTTGTACACCCACTTGTCACTGGGGTTGTATGCTTAAGGTGTACAACAGAACCCTTTCTATCCCTTTGCACTGGTTGATATTGTTTTGAGACCCTTGTAACCCAGTTAAGATTTAAGTTAACAGTGCTGTAGTTTCTTTACGTGCAAGCTAGTGATTCATTGCTTATTTGGCTATTACAGTGCTCTTTTGTCTATGCAATGTGGGTATAGGATTATAACTTTTTTTTTTCTATGGTTGAACTGGATGGACTTTTGTATTTTTTCAGCCAAACTAACTATGTAATTATATTTATAACATAATCTAATTACTCACAAGTTTACAATTTTTTTTTACTTTTTCATGCCACATATTATTTTCACTACACTTTGTTACAAGCACACCCTTCTGCCTTAATGCCTGAGCTAAGGGCAGATGGATTACAAGAAGTGAATGCTCCATGAATCATCTGTCTTACTTAAGATGGCCACAGCCAGAAATGCTAGGGGGGGTCTTTTTTCAAAGGGATTTCTCTGCAAAATATATCATGGAGACATAGATGGATGGGGACGTTTGTTGTGAATATTAACCACCTTCCGCCTGCCCTATAGTACAATAATGGGCGCAAGGTGGTTCTCTCGTTGTGATAGGACGTCATATGACGTCCTACCATTCTCACTGCGCATGCACGTCTCAGGGAGCACGCAGCACGGCGATCGCCGGTGCGCTGTGTCCCTCGGACACAGCGGATCACAGAAAGAGCCAAAGATGTTGGCTCGGTCATGTGATCAGCTGTGTCCAATCACAACTGATCACATGTAAACACGGAAATGCCGGTTATTGGCATTTCTCTCCTCTCAAGCTGTCACGCTGACAGCTCGAGAGGAGAGTCGGTAATCGGCTTTCCGCGGAGGGGACATGTACACTGATCATCAGGGCACTGATGATCAGTGTGCCCTGATGATCAGTGTGGCCCCAGAAGTGCCACCTGTCAGTGCCATGTGCCAGTGCCCATCAGTGACACGTGCCAGTACCCATCAGTGCCACATCAATGCCACATATCAGTGCATACCAGTGCACATCAATGCCACATATCAGTGCCCATCTGAGCTGCCTTTCAATGTCACCCATCAGTGCCAGTCAGTGCCACCTATCAATGTCAATCAGTGCCACCTATCAGTGCTGCCAATCAGTGCCACCTATCAGTGCCAGTCAGTGTCGCCTATCAGTGCGCATCAGTGCCAGTCAGTGCCGCCTATCAGTGCCAGTCAGTGCCGCCTATCAGTGCCATATAGCAGTGTCATGTATCAGTGCTGCCTTTCAGTGCCCATCAGTGATGCCTGTCAATACCCATCAGTGCAACCTACCAGTGCCTCCTCATCAGTGCCCATCAGTGCAGCCTATCAGTGCCTATCACTGCAGCCTCATTAGCGCACATCAGTGAAGGAGAAAAATCACTTATTTACAAAATTGTATAACAAAAACTAAGAAAAAATAAAAAACCCAGAGGTGATTAAATACCACCAAAAGAAAGCTCTATCTGTCTCAAAAAAATGATAAAAATTTCATATGGGTACAGTGTTGCATGACCGCGCAATTGTCATTCAAAGTGCGACAGCGCTGAAAGCTGGAAATTGGCCTGGGCAGGAAGGGGGTATAAGTGCCTTGTAGGCTAGCGGTTAAAATGAATGAAATTGCATTTTTGGTTTGTGGTACTCAGATGCAGTGCAGTTCCACTTTATGGATGTTAACCCCTTCACTCCTAAGGGTAAAACAAATCTAAAGGCCTAAGCACAATTCTGCACCGTTGACATGTGATAGCAAAACCGTACATATCATCACAACTACTTTGCACATCCAGGTGGATTATACCTTGATTTTTTCAGGACAAATTGGGCTTTCATTTGGTGGTAAATGGTAATGGATATCTCCTGATTTTTTTTTTATTATCAAAGGAAAACTGGCCAAAAATAGATAAAAAAAATCCTTTTTTTTTTATTTAGCTATGTGTTTCTTGTTATGACCATAACCTACCACCAAAGAGCAACCCAAAATAAATTCTCCAGCTCTTGACGATCGCAGCGATACCATATATGTGTATGTTATTTGTTGTTTGTACCCGTAGTACAGCCCAGAAACCATAGTGCGCATTTTGTTTTTGTCTTTTTTTTTTTTTTTACCTAAAACACACTGACACTAACTGACACTGACATTAACACTAACTGACACTGATACCAATTTTTTTTAAATCCTGACCTTGACCTTTGACCCTGACCTTTGACCTTGACCCTGACCTAAACACTAACCCTGGCACTGAACTAGATCAAACCTTGATCTAGGTATTTTTTTTTATTTTTTATTTTATTTTTTTAATATTTATTTATTTATTTATCTTTTTTTTTTTTTTTTTACAAACTTTTTTTTTCTTCTCTCTGACAGGAGTTCGAGAGATACAATGTATCTCTCTTCTCCATTCATAGAGAGAGAGAGAAAAAAACAATCAGAGGCTATCACAGCGATCATGTGACCCGGGACCGGGAGTCCCGGGTCCCGATCGTTAGAACGGGACCCGGTGCTCTCAGTGACACCGCGGTCTCGGTGCTGGGAGCGTGCTGAGGGGCGCGCTCCCAACACAAAGACAGGTACGCAAATATGCGGCCCCGCGGAAAAAAGCCCAGGTCCGTGAGGCCGCATATTTGTGTTAC
Organism: Staurois parvus; assembly: GCF_062004578.1. NCBI lineage: Eukaryota > Metazoa > Chordata > Amphibia > Anura > Ranidae > Staurois > Staurois parvus. The sequence continues at coordinate 230,068 of NW_028318578.1, read as the reverse complement.
GTCGGCGTCAAGGGGTTAATGTTGCAGGAAGTTAAAAGTGTAAGTACTATATATCGCCGCATAGGAGCCAGAAATGAGAAACGTATTCATTATTGTTAGTAGGGGTAGGGGAAGCTTTTTCAGAGAAGCAACTGTCCCCATGAGCACAGAGTCTCTAGTGGAGCCCTCCTTTACTTATATTTTATCAGGCTCAGAGTCCTTCTCTGTGTCTGCTGTGGTCTATTCAGGACTCTTTGGGCATGGTTTTGGGGAATAGCCTATCCCTATGTCAGGGAGCGAGGAGCAAGACACACAAGGAGGTGCAATTAAAGGTAGGTTTATTAATATAAAAATAAGACAAGAGTCTATGCAAGTCCAACAGTGGAAATCGTAGCCAAAACCAGGGTCAACAGCCAGGAAGAATCGTCGCCAGAGCCGGGATCAGGAGCCAGGAAGAATCGTCGCCAGAGCCGGGATCAGGAGCCAGGAAGAATCGTCGCCAGAGCCGGGATCAGGAGCCAGGAAGAATCGTCGCCAGAGCCGGGATCAGGACCCAGGAAGAATCGTCGCCAGAGCCGGGATCAGGAGGCAGGAAGAATCGTCGCCAGAGCCGGGATCAGAAGCCAGGAAGAATCATCGTCAGAGCTGGGATCAGGAGCCAGGAAGAATCGTCGCCAGAGCCGGGATCAGAAGCCAGGAAGAATCATCGCCAGAGCCAGGATCAGGAGCCAGGAAGAATTGTCACCAGAGCCGGGATCAGGAGCCAGGAAGAATGGTGGCCAGAGCCGGGATCAGGAGCCAGGAAGAATCGTCGCCAGAGCCGGGATCAGGAGCCAGGAAGAATCGTCGCCAGAGCCGGGATCAGGAGCCAGGAAGAATGGTGGCCAGAGCCGGGATCAGGAGCCAGGAAGAATGGTCGCAAGAACCGGGGTCAGAAGCCAGGAGGAGTCTTAGCCAAAGCCGAGTCGGTATCCAGGAACGCAATGAGCAGCTAAACAGGAGCTTGCTGCTGTGCAACAGACAGGACACGAATGCAATGGACAGCTACAAACAGTAGACTTATATGTGATAAGCCGCCACCTCCTGGGGGAGGAGCCACAGAGGGCTGAAAGCATAAAGGATCCCACAATGCTTTGCAGACACCTAAGATGGATGCCAGCACATGGAGCAGCACAAGGTCTGAGGAAAGGTAGGATCTTGACACCCTAGGCTGGACAAGAAACCACCAAAAAAAAAGTTATAATCCTACACCCACAGTTGATCCAGAGGAAGGCAAAAAAAAACCAGCAAAGCATGATCCAATTTGCTCCTGCTGGGAAAAACTTCCTTCCTGATCCCCTGAGAGGCAATCGGATATTCCCTGGATCAACTTACCTATAAATGTTATATCCAGTTATATTCTGTGTATCCAAGAAAGAATCCATAGAAAACAATCATAGTGATCAAGTGTCAAATAAAGTCCTGGTGAGTCCAATACAACACAACCAAGAGTGTAAATGGAATCCGTAAGGTGAAAGAAGTCCAGCTGATATCAGAAGAGTGCACCCAGTCCCAGAAAAACACCCAAAAGAGCCTCTTACCAGAAGGCAATGACCCCTGTATAAACCAGATGGGTCAAAATGCGCATAAGAAGATAAGAATAATCCCTCCAGGAGATTGTATAATCCAAACCGACAAATAAAATCCGAAATTGCTTCCAAAAGCGCTCAAAGATAAAACATAAGGGACATACCCAAAATGCACTCACATGATAGAATGAAAATGCCGGCACTATGAATACAATAATAATTGTAGTGGTGTTCTTGTCAGCCAGGGGCGGACTGACCATTTGGAAACTCGGGCACTGCCCGAGGGCCCGGGGTCAGTAGGGGGCCCCATGAGATGCCCCTGGTACCTTTTTCATAGGCTTTTTTGAGTCTGGGCAAGGACACAGGGGCCCCATGATCCCCTATTGCCCGGAGGCCCCATGAGTTGTCAGTCCACCCCTGCTGTCAGCTGCCTTGGGTCAGGCATCAAACGTTAGCCAATCAGTTGCGCATGTGTGATAACGTCACCATCTCCCAGACAATGAAACGCGTCGAGTGGGGCTTGAGACTGTGACGTCATCACGCATGCGCTTGTCTAAACCTTTTATTGAATCATCACACTTGATGCATATGTATTTACTTTTTGTTTTGCTATGTTTTTTATACCTATGTGATATTAGAACCAAGACAACGAGACGATGCCTTCATGGATAGGTAAGTCCAGATGCCAAGACGTGGGCAAGGAGGGGAGAGGACACTCAATTCCAGTTGCGGAAATGATCAGGCAGCATACTATACAGTATTTTATTGTGATTTTAAGTCCAAATAAATAATGACTGACGTGGCATTCCTGTCGTCTGCAGTGGGCCAGGCATCAAATGTTAGCCAATCAATTGTGCATGCGTGATGACGTCACCATCTCCATGATGATGAAATGCATCAAGTGGGGCTTGAGACGGTGACCTCAACACGCACGCACTTGTCTCAACCTTTTATTAAATCATCACGCTTGATGCATATGTATTAGCTTTTTGTTTTTCTATGTTTTTTATGAGGCAATTAATAGGTCACGTTTACTGGCACCAGGATGCACAGGTGTTGCATGCATGCCCATGCCAGTAGTCTCGTTGCTGTCAATTGAGAAGCCCCCAAATTCAAAACCTGTGAGTCACCATGCTGTAAAAACACAGCACCGCATGTATGGGAGGAGGTGACATAGGAACTAGAGAGCAGAAGGTCTTGGTAGGACCGTAGAGAGTGGTTTGGTTGGTATTTGGAGAGCAGGTTGGTGATGTAGCTGGGGGCTGAGTTGTGGATGGCTTTATAAGTTGTTGTTAGTACAATGAATTTTAGTCATTGGGCGAGTGGAATCCAGTGGAGGGATTGGCACATGGGGCAGATACAAGGCCACGTTTACTGGCACCAGTATGCACAGGTGTTTCATGCCCATGCCAGTAGTCTCGTTGCTGTCAATTGAGAAGCCCCAAATGCAAAACCTGTGAGTCACCATGCCGGTAAAACACAGCACCGCATGCATGGAAGGAGGTGACATAGGAACTAGAGAGCAGAAGGTCTTGGTAGGACTGTAGAGAGTGGTTTGGTTGATATTTTCATCCTTGGAGACTTCAATATCCCTATCAATGTCAACAATCCGGCTACATCCCAACTCCTCAATTTAACCTCTTCTTTTGCACTCACACAGTGCACACAGTCCTCCACCCACACCAATGGAAACACCCTGGACCTCGTTTTCTCCCATCTCTGCACCCTCCACAACCTCACAAACAATCCTTTCCCTCTCTCTGACCACAACCTCATTACGTTCTCCATCTCCCCGTCCTATAACGCCTCCTCCCCCAAACGTCAAACCATCACCAGCTGTAACCTCCGCAACCTGAACCCGGCCCCTTTCCATTCTGCAGCTGACCGTCTGTACGACAGTATCCTTCCACTGTCATGCCCTGACCTGGCCACTACTGCGTACAACGACTCACTGTCAGCTGCCTTAGACTCCTTAGCACCCCTAACCATAAGTAGCATTAGATCCCGACCGCTTCAACCCTGGCAGAACGACCAGACTAAAAATCTTAAATGACGCAGTCGTGCGCTGGAGCGATTGTGGCGCAAAACCAGATTGCCTCGAGTGTTCTCCCTCTACAAATCCGCCTTCCTCACCTACACCTCCTCCCTCCATGCCACCAAACAAACCTACTTCGTAACCCTCATCAACACCCTCTCCACCTGTCCTCGCCGGCTCTTCTCCACTTTCAACTCCCTACTCTCTCCCCCCCACCCCCACCTAGTACCTCACTCACTGCCCACGAGATTGCCAATCACTTCCAAAATAAGATCGACGCAATCCGTAAGGACATCGCCAATGCTCAACCTACCTTCTCACCTAGCCTCCCTCCCACCATAACCCCACCAACTCTCCCCTCCTCTGACCTTGCAACTGCCCTACCTCCCACCACACCTAACGTCCCGCACACTATGACCTCCCCAACACTCTGCTCCTTCAGCCTTGCTACCACTGAGTAGGTCACTAAGGTCTTCTCAGAAGCCCGCCTCACCACTTTCCCCCTTGACCCTGTTCCCACACAACTCCTCTGGTCACCCTCCTCCTCCATCCTACGCTCCCTCACCCACATCTTCAATATCTCTCTCTCTACTGGCACATTCCCCTCCCCCCTAAAGCACGTGCACATCACCCCCATACTCAAAAAACCCTCCCTGGACCCCACCGACCTCAACAACCTTAGACCCATCTCCCTGCTGCCATTTACTTCCAAGCTCCTTGAGCGCTTAGTCTACAATCGCCTATGCGCCCACCTCACTGACAACAACCTCCTCGATCCACTACAGTCTGGCTTCCGTCCCCTACACTCCACCGAAACCGCCCTACTCAAAATCACTAATGACCTGCTAACCGCCAAAGCTAATGGCCACTACTCAGTCCTCTTACTCCTCGACCTTTCCGCGGCCTTCGACACAGTTGACCACCCCATCCTCCTTAACAAACTACACTCCCTCGGCATCAGAGACTCCACTCTCTCCTGGCTCTCCTCCTATCTATCCCAACACTCTTTCAGCGTTACACATAACGCTGCCACCTCCCCCTCTCTCCCCCTCTCTGTTGGGGTTCCCCAAGGCTCGGTCCTCGGGCCCCTTCTCTTCTCCATCTACACCTCCTCCCTCGGTAAACTGATACATTCCCACGGCTTCAACTATCACCTCTACACCGATGACATGCAAATTTACCTCTCCACTCCTCACCTCACCCCTTCAGTCTCTGCCTGTATCACCCACCTACTGAACAACATATCAGACTGGATGTCGCTCCACTTCCTCAAACTGAACCTTTCCAATCCGAGCTCCTGATTTTCCCCCCAGCCCGTGCCTCCCTCCCCCCCACCCTCTCCATCATGACCAACAACGCCACCATCAGTCCCACCCCACAAGCCAAAGTCCTAGGTGTCACTCTAGACTCAAACCTGTCCTTCCAACCCCATGTCCAATCGTTGGCAAACTCATGCAGGCTCCACCTCCGCAACATCTCCAAAATACGTTCGTTCCTAACCCCAGACACTACTAAACAACTCGTTCACTCCCTTATTATCTCACGTCTGGACTACTGCACCTCCCTTCTCACCGGCCAGCCTCGTTGCAGACTATCCCCGCTTCAGTCTATCCTGAACTCAGCGGCCAGACTCATCCACCTTACCAACCGCTCCGCATCTGCCACCCCCCTCTGTCATTCCCTCCACTGGCTCCCGATTGCCCAACGCATTAAATTCAAACTACTAACACAGACAAACAAAGCCATTCATAACGCTGCCCCAAACTACCTCACCGACCTGATACCCAAATACCACCCTACCCGTAATCTTCGTTCCTCACAAGAACTCCTACTTTCTATCTCCCTGGTCTCCACCTCCCACGCCCGACTGCAGGACTTCTCTATGACTTCCCCCATCCTCTGGAACTCACTACCACAATCCATCAGACTGTCACCTACCCTCCTCACCTTTAGGCGCACCCTGAAAACCCATCTCTTCAGGGAAGCCTACCCTGCCCTCACCTAACAGCCGATCTCCTCCTACCACTCCATCCCCCACAGCCACTTCCTCCTGTACCACTATCCCCTCCCTCCTAGATTGAAAGAGAAGGGCCCTTGAACCCCTCGTGTATTGTATTGTTACTGTATTGTCTCCTGTTCTGTCCCCCACTATAATGTACAGCGCTGAGCAAACCTTTTAGCGCTATATAAATACTGTATAAAAATAATAATATTTTGAGAGCAGGTTGGTGATGTAGCTGGAGGCACAGTTGTGGATGGCTTTGTAAGAAGTTGTTAGTACTATGAATTTTAGTCATTGGGCGAGTGGAATCCAGTGGAGGGATTGGCACATGGGGCAAATACATGGCCACGTTTACTGGCACCGGGATGCACAGGTGTTGCATGGACACGCCAGTAGTCTCATTGCTGTCAATTGGGAAGCCCCAAATTCAAAACCTGTGAGTCACCATGTCAGTAAAACACAGCACCGCATGGGGCGTGGATGTAATTGCACCGTGTGAGCAAGGCCTATTACATAAAGAAGCACTTTCTGTCTGAGACATGAACACTATTTTAAATAAATGGCAGGATTTCACTATGGAGAGAAGAAAAAACAAGTTCTGAGCTTTAGTGAACTCAGGTCAAGACATGGACAGCTAATGAGGTGTGTATATAATACATACCTGTCCAGCTAAGATCAGGGTAGTCGTGGCCGAGTGGTTAAGGCGATGGACTAGAAATCCATTGGGGTCTCCCCGCGCAGGTTCAAATCCTGCCGACTACGTCTCATCTTTTAATTTTCTCACGCAGTAAAATTATTTACACAAATATTAGCCTACTGTATATCTATGGAAACCTAAACACATGTTTACGGCAAATACTGCAGATCCACTTGAAGAACAAGAATTTTCCAGCAGAAAAAACAAGTTCTGAACTTTAGTCAACTCAGGTCAAGACATGGACAGCTAATGAGCTGTTTCTACTTTACATACCTGTCCAGCTAAGGGCAAGGTAGTCGTGGCCGAGTGGTTAAGGCGATGGACTAGAAATCCATTGGGGTCTCCCCGCGCAGGTTCAAATCCTGCCGACTACGTCTCGTCTTTTAATTTTCTCACGCAGTAAAATATGCCTATATCTATGGAAACCTAAACACATGTTTACAGCAAATACTGCAGATCCACTTGAAGAACAAGCATTTTCTGTCAAGTTTTCTAAAATCAGTATTTTTTGCTAGAAAACTACTTATAACCCCCAAACATTATAATATATATATATATTTTTTTTTACCAAGGACTCCAGACAATGAAATGAAGATCATTTCAATTTATTATGTAACATGGTAATTGCTCAAACTTAATTTACAAAAAAGAAAAAATACACTCTAACCAGAGGATTCCCTCCCCTTCCTGACCAGGCCATTTATTTTGCAATACGACGCTGCATTACTTTAACTGACAATTTCACGGTCATGCAACGCCGCACCCAAATTAAATTTGCATCCTTTTTTCCCACAAATAGAGCTTTCTTTTGGTGGTATTTGATTGCCTGTGCGGTTTTTATTTTTTGCGCTATAAAACGACAATATTTTTTACTTTTTGCTATAATACATGTCCAGTAAAAAAATTGAAAAAAATCTAATTTCTTCATAATTTTAGGGCAAAATGTATTCTGCTCCATGTCTTTGCTGAAAAAACATCTCAATACGTGTAAATTAATTGGTTCACGTGAAAGTTATAGCGTTTACAAATGGTCGGCATATATACTGGGATTTTTTTTACCTAGTAATGGCAGCGATTAGCGACTTATAGCGGGACTGCAGGACTGCGGAGGGCATTCTGACACTGGAGGGAACTGACTTGGTGTCACTGACATCCCCAGTGACACCAATACAGTGATCAGTGCTAGTAAAAAGCACTGACACTGTGCTAATGGCACTGGGAAGGAATGGGTTACCACCTGGGGCGATTAAAGGGTTAACTGTGTGTTGTAAGCAAGCTATGTTAATATGGTTGACATGGCATGTCGTCTGCAGTGGGCCAGGCATCATACGTTAGCCAATCAATTGTGCTCGCATGCGTGATGACGTCACCATCTCCCAGATGACGAAACACGTCGAGTGGGGCTTGAGACGGTGACATCAACACACACGCACTTGTCTCAACCTTTTATTGAATCATCACACTTGATGAATATGAATTAGCTTTTTGTTTTCCTATGTTTTTTATATCTGTGTGATATTAGAACCAAGACAGCGAGACGATGCCTTCATGGATAAGTAAGTCCAGATGCCAAGACGTGGGCCAGGAGGGGAGAGGACACTCAATTCCAGTTGCAGAAATGATCAGGCAGCTTACTATACAGCATTTTATTGTGATTTTAAGTCCAAATAAATAATGACTGACTGTTAGGGATCCGGGTATGACCAGAAATGCTCCAGGGACACAGGCGTAGTCAGGGCTGGAGAGGTGGAATGGTCAGGCAGGCCATTAGGTACTGTACAGGGCGCGGGGTCTAAGTCCCAATCTGCTTATTCACCAGGGCCCCTAATGGGGATGGAATTGGAGCAGACTGAGACCAGGTCGCGACCCCTGAGTATGTCCGGCAATGGTAAAGAGTGTCGTCAGAGGTGTGCGGGGAAAGGAGCCTGACGTGAAGAGGCTGGCAGACCTGGTAACAGGGACAGATCCGTGCGGGATGGATGGATGGATCGTCTGGGTAGCGTCAGGCGTAGTCAGGCAGGCCAGGTCAGCAACGTGCGGGCAGCGAGGTACCGGAGGAGCAGGCAGAGAATAGTCAGGGTCACAAGCCGGGTTTAGTAACTCATGGGCAGCGTGGTACAGAGGATCAGGCAGAAGGATGGTCAGGCAAGCCAGGGGTTAAACAGGAGACGGTCAGCAGAGGTCAGGATCAAAGCAGAGTCAGCAACTAGGCAGATAGGCAGGAACACAGGATACCAAGTACAGGGGCTCATGGGAAACAATACACCAAGGCACTGACTGCAGGTCTGGCCATTCCTTAAATACACCTCCTGCAATCAGCCTCAGGTGATGGCTGACTGCAGGAGTGAGCTTCTGGTTGCTGAGAGCACCCGCTGGCCAGCCCTGGTACTGCAGCCCACATGGCAGGTGAGTCCCACCACCAGTGGTGAATCCATTGCTGACACTGACGTGGCATTCCTGTCGTCTGCAGTGGGCCAGGCATCAAACGTTAGCCAATCAATTGTGCACATGTACGTGATGATGTCACCATCTCCCAGATGACAAAATGTGTCGAGTGGGGTTGCTAACGTTTGATGCCTGACCCACTGCAAACAACAGGAATGCTACGTCAGCCATTATTTATTTGGACTTAAAATCACGATTAAATGCTGTATAGTATGCTGTCTGATCATTTCCGGCACTGGACTTGAGTGTCCTCTCCCCTCCTGGCCCACGTCTTGGCATCTGGACTTACCTATCCATGAAGGCATTGTCTCGCTCTCTTGGTTCTAATATCACACAGATATAAAAAACATAGAAAAACAAAAAGCATATACATATGCGTCAAGTGTGATGATTCAATAAAAGGTTTAGACAAGCGTGTGCGTGATGACGTCACCGTCTCAAAGGTTTAGACAAGAATCTTGAATCAGAAGCTTTGCATGTATTTTAGAAAGGTAAGGTACATGTAGATTCTGTATAATAATAGCCCAATCTCGCACCTATCAGGAGGAGGAGCAAGGACTGGATTTACTAAAGGCAAAATAGACTGTGCACTTTGCAAGTGCAGCTGCTCCAGAGCTTAGGAAATGAAGGGAAGCTCTGCTAATTTCCACATACACTTCAGATCTTTGGAAAAACAACTGTCACTTATTTTACAAGTGTGGAAAAAGAGGCACTCAGGAGGCAAAGACTTCTCACTACTTGCAGAATGTAGTGATTATTAACTTCATAGAAGAATAGCTTTTGGGCGTTTTCCTATCCTCACCAGTTATGTTGTGTTTATATTACATAATAAAGTGCGAGCTACTATGGTAAGATTAATTATTGTGCATTAGTACATAAAATAAATGTATTTTACTAAATGAATGTGGTTCACTGACACTGTGACACATACTCATATACCTGTGCAAAATTATTATTAAAATTATATTTAATATGTGTTGTGCTCCACTGAATAAAAAATCTGTGAACAAATTCCTCAATATTGCTAATATAAACCCTGATGAAGCCACGTGACCCTGTGACGTAACGCGTAGAGGAGGGGCTCTGACGTCATGACGCACTCAGGAGATAAAAGTTCTGTTTTACACAGTTTTGAAAATCATATCAGGTAGGTGACGCCCCCCATTGTCCATACACTGAAAAAGCTGATTTCTGGCATTTTTCATGACCCTTACCAGCATAGCAACGGGTATGTTGGCAATTTCTGCGCGGACGTTGGCCTTCAGGTCTTGTAGGGTCCTTGGACGGTTTACATAAATGCGGGATTTCAAAAAACCCCACAAAAAAAAATTGCAAGGGGCCAAATCGGGGGAGCGGGCTGGCCGCTCCAAATTGCCCCTTATTGAGACGAGGCGCTCCGGGAAGTGTTCCCTTAAAATAGCCATTGATGCAATTGCACACCACACTGTGACTTTAGATGAATGCAAAGGCCTTTGATGCAATTCTTGAGGATTGGTGTCGGCCCAGTAGCGCATGTTCTGTTTGTTGACGCATCCAGTCAAGTGAAAATGGGCTTCATCACTGTAAAAAACAATTGCATCCTCAGGGACGTTTTCGAGTACTGCCTCACTTGCGTTCCTCCGAGAATTGAAGTTGCGTTCGGAGAGTTCCTGCACAATCGCCAACTTGTACGGATGGTAATGAAGGTCATCGTGAAGAATTCGCCTCACTGAACGATCCAAAAGTCCAAGGGCAGACGCATGTTTGCGCTCAGAACGCTGCGGGGATCGCAAGATTGAAGCTCTCACTGCTTCGATGTTCTCAGGTGATCTGATGGGTCGAGGGACTCCAGCTCTTCGTCTCGTCGTACTCGCGGTTTTTCTGAACGTAGTGACCCACGTAACAATTGATTTCCGGTCCGGGACACGGCCCAACGGGGCTACATTGAAGCGAAGTCGGATGGCGCGTTGGGTTGCGATCACAGAAAATCCGTTCGAAAAGTAGGCCTCTACGGCAAACGCACGCTGCTCACTGTTCCAACGCATGATGATGACTGACCTGGAAGAGAACAAAAACTTTAGTATTACGCCTGTCGCCTGATATCACTCCCGCCCCGCTATGGCCGCTACAGCCTGAATGGCACGCATTTCAAAAAAGGAAGTTATGTTGCTGCACCCTGTATATATATATATATATATATATATATATATATTTATATGTATATTTATATATATATTTATTTCACTTTATATATTTTTTGTTGGCACATTAGGATCACTTAATATATGGTCATAAATATTATGTATTGAGGCTATACTAGCAATATTGAGGAATTTGTTCACAGATTTTTTTATTCAGTGGAGCGCGACACAAATTAAATATAATTTTAATATGTTGCGTTTATAGTCCGATTTGATCAAATTGAAACCGGCTGGCCAAACAGGGAATGTTGCAAGGACATTAAAAAGAAAAGGATCTTCCCATACCGGGAGTCGAACCCGGGCCGCCTGGGTGAAAACCAGGAATCCTAACCGCTAGACCATATGGGAGTCACGAAGGTGAGCTTTCTTCAGATCTTTAGAAAACAATGGTCACCTGATATACACACTAAAGAATTCAACTCCAGCAGAAGAATTAACCGTTTGCCTGCCACCCTATGGTAGACTTACTGCTACAAGGTGGCAGGGCTGCACAAAATCACATATTTTTTTTATTTATTACAGGTACTTATATAGCACTGCCAATTTACACAATGCTTTACATGTATACAGTGCGCAGAAGTCACCAACTGCCTGCAGAGTCAATAGCTAAAGACCTCCAAACTTGGTGTGGCCTTCAGATGAGCACAAAAACAGTGTGTAGAGAGCTTCATGGAATGGGTTTCCACAGCCACCCAGTGCCATTCTTTCAGGGCTGTTAAGCCCTGCAGGTTATCAAATCTCTGAGCCTCGTGGCTCAAACTGTATTACGTGCCTTTTGCGGTCATGGTCGTCTCTTTGCCAGGCAAGTGCGTTTGCTCCATCAACTAAGCACCAATATAAATACTATTTTGAAATTGTTGGGATGAGTTTATAATTCTGAGTGACGTATGAGATATTAAACTGTCTTTATCTATATTTACACTTTGGGACCTGCCTTCCGTTGAAAGGCTGGGCCTACTTTTTGGTACTCCTTAAGTGTTTGATGGGCTGGCCCAGGTGTACCATCTTGTCACACTATTGAGACTGGGGGTCATCTTCTCACAGTTGGTATGTCATTGTAGCTGATGTTATTATACATTGGCTACTATGGGGATGTGACGGGAGTGACTTTGGGTGGGGGGTCCATGGAACACAGCTCACTTTGGGGGAGTGGGGAGATCCCTGTCTCAGCTCCCCCTATCCCTCTTATGTGTAAGTTACCCTGTGCCTGTTAGGGGTACAGGGTGAAATGTTCTAATATTGTGTATACATGTCTAAGGAGATAGGTGGGGATTGGTCATTGTTTAATGCCATGTGATTTTTGTTTCCCATTGTTCTATTGTGTGTCTTGCTTGGGAGCAAACTATTATGGGATGTATGTGTTTGTGTATTGGTTTGGTGGGGGCAGGGGCGGACTGACAACTCATGGGGCCTCCGGGCAATAGGGGATCATGGGGCCCCTGTGTCTTTGCCCAAACTCAAAAAAGCCTATGAAAAAGGTACCAGGGCATCTCATGGGGCCCCCTACTGACCCCGGGCACTCGGGCAGTGCCTGAGTTTCCAAATGGTCAGTCCGCCCCTGAGTGGGGGGTGTTTCGAGCAGCCCTTCCCCCTGATGGGACTGCCTGCTGATTTGTTTCTTGTTACTGAGTGTGTATTGCCCTGCCCTGTGTTTATATCTTGTGCAGTGGCAGACTGACCATTTTTCAGTATGGGGCCCCATGAGATGCAACTGGTATCTTTTTCATAGGTTTTTTTGAGTTTGGGCAAGGACGCAGGGGTCCCATAATCCCAGATTGCCCGGGGGCCCCATGAGTTGTCAGTCAGCCCCTGATCTTGTGTCTGTGTTAAAATAAAGCAGTCTATTTCCTGTTTAATACAATACTGGTCTTGTCTAGTCTTGTATGGTCAGCGGTGGTGTCCGTGGATGATGTTCGGACAGGCAAGCGGGAGTCTAACGTAAATACCCTAATGCAGTCGGGGTCCGGTTCCGTTACAGGGGAGGCATGTGTTTTACTTTCTTCCCATCCCCCGCCCTCTTTCCCCTTCTTTTTTGGATAGTTGTCATGTGCTAATGATATATACAGTGTGGCAAAAAAGTATTTAGTCAGCCACCAATTGTGCAAGTTCTCCCACTTAAAAAGATGAGAGAGGCCTGTAATTGGCATCATAAGTAGACCTCAACTATGAGAGACAAAATTAAATTCTTTCCAAATCAGCCAATGTGATTGTCTAGATTTTTTTTCTATTTGCAAATTATGGTGGAAAATAAGTATTTGGTCAATATGAAAAGTTCATCTCAATACTTTGTTATATATCCTTTGTTGGCAATGACAGAGGTCAAACGTTTCCTGTAAGTCTTCACAAGGTTGGCACACACTGTTGCTGGTATGTTGGCCCATTCCTCCATGCAGATCTCCCCTAGAGCAGTGATGTTTTGGGGCTGTCGCTGGGCAACACGGACTTTCAACTCCCTCCAAAGGTTTTCTATGGGGTTGAGGTCTGGAGACTGGCTAGGCCACTCCAGGACCTTGAAATGCTTCTTACGAAGCCACTCCTTCGTTTCCTGGGCGGTATGTTTGGGATCATTGTCATGTTGGAAGACCCAGCCACGTTTCATCTTTAATGCCCCTGCTGATGGAAGGAGGTTTGCACTCAAAATCTCACGATACATGGCCCCATTCATTCTGTCCTGTACATGGATCAGTCGTCCTGGTCCCTTTGCGGAAAAACAGCCCCAAAGCATGATGTTGACACCCCCATGCTTCACAGTAGGTATGGTGTTCTTTGGATGCAACTCAGCATTCTCTCTCCTCCAAACACGACGAGTTGTGTTTCTACCAAACAGTTCTATTTTGGTTTCATCTGACCATATGACATTCTCCCAATCCTCTTCTGGATCATCCAAATGCTCTCTAGCAAACTTCAGACAGGCCCGGACATGTACTGGTTTAAGCAGGGGGACCTGTCTGGCACTGCAGGATCTGAGTCCCTGGTGGCGTAGTGTGTTACTGATGGTAGCCTTTGTTACGTTGGTCCCAGCTCTCTGCAGGTCATTCACTAGGTCCCCCCATGTGGTCCTGGCATTTTTGCTTACTGTTCTAGTGATCATTTTGACCCCACGGAGGGAGATCTTGCGTGGAGCCCCAGATCGAGGGAGATTATCAGTGGTCTTGTATGTCTTCCATTTTCTAATTATTGCTCCCACAGTTGATTTGTTCACACCAAGCTGCTTGCCTATTGCAGATTCAGTCTTCCCAGCCTGGTGCAGGTCTACAATTTTGTTTCTGGTGTCCTTCGACAGCTCTTTGATCTTCAGCATAGTGACGTTTGGAGTGTGGCTGTTTGAGGTTGTGGACAGGTGTCTTTTATACTGATAACAAGTTCAAACAGGTGCCATTGATACAGGTAATGAGTGCAGGACAGAGGAGCCTCTTAAAGAAGAAGGTACAGGTCTGTGAGAGCCAGAAATCTTGCTTTTTTTGTAGGTGACCAAATACTTATTTTCCACCATAATTTGCAAATAAATTCTTTCCAGATCAGCCAATGTGATTGTCTTGATTTTTTTTCTCATTTTGTCTCTCATAGTTGAGGTCTACCTATGATGCCAATTACAGGCCTCTCTCATCTTTTTAAGTGGGAGAACTTGCACAATTGGTGGCTGACTAAATACTTTTTTGCCCCACTGTATAGTAATGTACACCCCTTGAGGGTTAGGGACTGATGTGAATGTACAATATATATGTAAAGCGCTGCGTAAATGGACTGCGCTATATAAGTACCTGAAATAAATAAACAAATAGGGGGTGCTTCCATCTGTCCAACAGAGATATTTTTTCACTTTTTTCAGCTTTTAAATATTTGAGGGTACCCCCCCTTTTTTTCTTTACATCTGTTGCTTAGTAGGAGGAGAAAATCGTTTTCCTACAAAAAAACTTGATCTTTGGCACAAATACTTCTGTTAAAGGTAATGCTCAACAAATAAGTATCACTAGCGGGATGGCCTAATGAAGTGTTCTTGCATGGCGACCACTTCCTGTTATCTCACATATATATTCTTATTATTATAGCCAAATTTACCACCCTAACTCCTCCCACAGTTTTTACACTACATAGACAGTAATATACCGAAACGTGCAGATTGTTCCCGATTGGTGTGCTATTACTTTGTGGAACGTTTCACCGAATGGTTTACGAAATATCGCTGTTTTTGTGGTGAAATTGGTCCCATAGGAATGAATGGCGAAATGTTCAAAACTAGAGTGGGAGCTGAAAAATCAGGACATGATTTCTAAACTGCCATCACACCCTCATTTTCAAGCCCACCTACACTTATCTTTTATCAAAGCGTTCAGCTATCCCTGCTGCCACTAAAAATGTCCACGGCTAAGCCATAGTCCTGATAGTTTTCGCAATATGACCATTTGTTTGCAACTCATGCCATCTATTGACATTCATTGAAACTCCACTCTAGCCACCTCAAATTTTAAGGGCAATTTCTAAACTGCGACTGTGCCGTCATTTTTAATATTTCAGAGACATACTATGCATCAAAATGTAGGTCTGGGTCTTGTGATTCTCACTCTATCAAGCTTGCCATGTGCACTTTTTAAATTTGATCAATCAATTGGTTAGTGTAATGTTTACTATCTTTACTCACTCCAAACACTCCACACAGTTACTCTGCCCACTCCATAAAGTTACTCTGCCCAGTCCAACCTTTTCACAGTTACTCCAGCCACTCCAACCACACAACAGTTACTCCACCCCAAGGGCGGACTGACCATTTGGAAACTCGGGCACTGCCCGAGGGCCTGGGGTCAGTACGGGGCCCCATGAGATGCCCCTGGTATCTTTTTCATATGATTTTTTGAGTTTGGGCAAGGACACAGGGGCCCCATGATCCCCTATTGCGCGGAGGTCCCATGAGTTGTCAGTCCGCCCCTGCTCCACCCACGCCACCCAGTTACTCAGCCCACTCCAGTTGTAGACTACTGGTGCAGGCAAGAACACTTCACACAATTTCCCCAGAAATTGTAGCTTTTCGAGTTTATAATATTCAGTTTTTTCATATCTATAGACATGTGCTATTGCGATTCTTTGGGTTGAATCCTAGTATATACTATTTGTGTCTCTCTTTTCTCTACTGGTTGATTTTAGACCATTGAGGTGTTGGACTGTCAACCATTTTTTGAGCCCCCATATCTGGCTTTCTGATTGGCCCCTTGCCTTGTGGGAATACAGAGGAGGCTTATCCCTTATACATGGAGGGTTTTGCTGCTGCATGGTGCATATTGATCTCATATGTAAGTCATATTATGTTAATGTATGATGTTACCTTTTTCTTGTATTCACATGTTGTAATTTCATATATTCAATTTATGTAAATTTATTTTAGATTTTACTACTAAGCCCCTGAAGAAGCGGTCATTTTCACGAAACATGTTGGGCCATTTTCCTGCAGCTTAATGTCTCTCACCCCCTCCATAGGATCCATCTGGTGGTTTTTATATCCCTCATCTCTAGTGTGTTCAGGGGCTGACTGACCATTTGGAAGCTTGGGCACTGCCCGAGGGCCCGGGGTCAGTAGGGGGCCCCATGAGATGCCCCTGGTACCTTTTTCATATGCTTTTTTGAGTTTGGGCAAGGACACAGGGGCCCCATGATCCCCAATTATCCGGGGTTGTCAGTCCACCCCTGAGTGTGTTCCTGGTACATGGTGGGCTGTGGGATATTGTCTGCAGGGACAGTATAACTATGATCTTTTAAACTGCAAGATGTTTTTTCATGACTTATTGTCATAATAAAGTACAAATGATTTTACTAATATGTGTTTGGAATTTCTGTGCCTTTAAACTCCATTTGCAACCTTTCCCCCGGTTCCTTCCCTACAATTTTTGACTATAATTAGGATGTGGCACTAAAATATTACCCATTCTTTTGGAAGTGATCTGGCACCCGGATACACTCCATTCTCCTCTTCTGTCTTTTCAAAGACATCTATTTGAAAATGTATTTTTTTAAATATTTTTACATATACTTGTAAATACATTCCAAAAATGTAGATTAAACGTATTTTCAAAGACATCTATTTGAAAATGTATTTTTCAAATATTTTTAATATATTTTTACATATATTTGTAAATGCATTCCACAAATGTAGATAAAATGCATTTTCAAAGACATCTATTTGAAAATATATTTTTAAAAATATTTTTCATATATTTTTACATATACTTATAAATGCATTCTAAAAATGGAGATAAATGAATTTTCAAAGACATCTATTTGAAAATGTATTTTTAAAAACATTTTTCATATATTTTTACATGTATTTGTAAATGCATTCCACAAATGTAGATTAAACTTATTTTCAAAGACATCTATTTGAAAATGTATTTTTAAAAATATTTTTCATACATTTTTACACGTATTTGTAAATGCATTCCAAAAATGTAGATTAAACCTATTTTCAAAAACATCTATTTAAAAATGTATTTTAAAAATATTTTTCATATATTTTTACATATATTTGTAAATGCGTTCCACAAACGTAGATTAAATGTATTTTCAAAGACATCTATTTGAAAATGTATTTTTAAAAATATTTTTCATATATTTTTACATATATTTGTAAATGCATTCCAAAAATGTAGATTAAACGTATTTTCAAAGACATCTATTTGAAAATGTATTTTAAAAATATTTTTCATATATTTTTACATGTATTTGTAAATGCATTCCACAAATGTAGATTAAACGTATTTTTAAAGACATCTATTTGAAAACGTATTTTTAAAAATATTTTTCATATATTTTTACATATACTTGTAAATGCATTCCAAAAATGTAGATTAAATGTATTTTCAAAGACATCTATTTGAAAATCTTTTTTAAAAAATATTTTTCATATATTTAAATATATAAAAAAACATATTTTAGCATACAGTACCGTATTTGCCGGCGTATAAGACGACTGGGCGTATAAGACGACCCCCCTACTTTTCCTGCTAAAATGTAGTGTTTGGGCTATACTCGCCGTATAAGACTACCCCTCTTCCAATGCACACCAGTGGGAGGAATAGTGCCCCATCATTGGTATCAGTGGAGGAATAGTGCCCCATCATTGATGTCAGTGGGAGGAATAGTGCCCCATCATTGGTGTCAGTGGGAGGAATAGTGCCCCATCATTGGTATCAGTGGAAGGAATAGTGCCCCATCATTGGTATCAGTGGGAGGAATAGTGCCCCATCATTGGTATCAGTGGGAGGAATAGTGCCCCATCATTGATGTCAGTGGGAGGAATAGTGCCCCATCATTGGTATTAGTGGCAGGAATAGTGCCCCATCATTGGCATTAGTGGCAGGAATAGTGCCCCATCATTGGTATCAGTGGGAGGAATAGTGCCCTATCATTAGTATCAGTGGAGGAATAGTGCTCCATCATTGGTGTCAGTGGGAGGAATAGTGCCCCATCATTGGTATCAGTGGCAGGAATAGTGCCCCATCATTGGTATCAGTGGGAGGAATAGCGCCCCATCATTGGTATCAGTGGGGGAAATAGGTGCCCCATCATTGGTATCAGTGGGAGGAATAGTGCCCCATCATTGGTGTCAGTGGGGGGGAGGAATAGTGCCCCATCGTTGGTGTCAGTGGGAGGAATAGTGCCCCATCATTGGTATCAGTGACACCAATGATGGGGCACTATTCCTCCCACTGAGACTTGCTGACCCTGTTCTCGTATGGTGCTGCTGCAGCCAGCATATGTGGTTGCAGCAGCACCTCTACACAGCACACTTACCTGCTGCTCCGGCACTCAATTTTCGCGGGGCCGCTCGGCTCCGCCCCCTCGCCGGTGATTGGCCGCCTGTGTGCCTTTCCTGAGCTACAGTTCTGGCGGCCAATCACCGGTGAGGAGGCGGAGCCGAGCAGCCGCACGAACATCCAGTGGCCGAACTGAAGGAGACGCCGCGCTTCCTGGACCGGATCGTCGTGGGACTGGATCCAGGTAAGAGACATCAGCCCCTGCAAACCCCTGTACTTAATGCCGCAGCCCCCCTAACATGTGTACCGGCATATAAGACGACCCCCGACTTTTGAGAAGATTTTCAAGGGTCAAAAAGTCGTCTTATACGCCGGCAAATACGGTATATTGAAATATATATTTTTTAAATATATTGAATATGGCCAAAATTGTAGTATGTCAAATATATGTCAATATATTTGGGAAGAATATTTTTAAAATATATTAACCACTTGCCCTCCTGAGGATTTACCCCCCTTAATGACCACGCCTCTTTTTGCTACTTGGCGCTGCACTAATTCAACTGATAATTGCGCGGTCATGCAATGCTGCACCCAAACTAAATTTAGGTCCTTTTTTTCACACAATTAGATCTTTCTTTCGGTGGTATTTGATCATCTGTGCGCTTTTTATTTTTCACGCTATAAACAAAAAAAAGCCAAAAATTTTGAAGAAAAACTATATTTTTTAATTTTAGCTATAAAAAATATATAGTAAACTCAAAGTTGGTTATAAATTTAGGCCAAAATGTATTCTGCTCCATGTTTTTGGTAAAAAAATCCCAATAAGTGTATATTGATTGCTTTGTGTGGAAGTTATAGCGTCTACAAACTATGGTATAGATACTGCAATTTACGCCATTTTTTGCTATACAGCGCTGCGCTATTTTAACGGACAATTGCGCGGTCATGCAATACGGTACATAAATGAAATTTAAATTTTTTTTCCCACAAATTGAGCTTTCTTTTGGTGGTATTTGATCGCCTGTGCGGTTTTTATTTTTTGCGCTAGAAAAAAAAGGCTGACAGTTTTGAGGGAAAAAAACAATATTTTGGACTTTTTGCTATAAAACATGTCCAGTAAAAAAAAATTTAAAATAAAATTTAGTCATAAATTTCTGCTAAAATGTATTCTGCGACATGTCTTTGCTAAAAAAAAAAAAACCCAATACGTGTAAATTAATTGGTTTACGTGAAAGTTATAGCGTTTACAAATGGCGGGAAAGATACTGGGATTTTTAGGGTTTTTTTATACTAATAATGGCGGCGATCAGGGACTTATGGCAGCGATCAGCGACTTATGGCGGGACTGCGGGACTGCGGCGGACATTCTGACATTAGGGGGAACTGACTTGGGATCACTGACATCCCCAGTGACACCAATACAGTGATCAGTGCAAAAAAAAAAACACCGACACTGTACTAATGGCACTGGGGAGGAAGGGGTTAAGTTTATTTTTCAGGGAAGGGTTAACTGTAGGAGGGGAGTGTTTTACTAGGGGGCGGGGGTGTGTACTGCACAGGACACCGCTGATCGGGAGAGAGAAACTCTTCTGTCCCGATCAGCGTGTCCTGGAGCTGTCAGGGAATGTATTTATACAGTGGCTGGGCGGCATGTGGTTAAAAATATATTTTTCTTCCATGCGGGTGTATATAGACAGAGAGCAATAAAGGGAGGCGGAACACTTTCAAGTGAAACCAACAAAATATGTTAAACTGCCTGAACTACTTAGGTAAATACAGAGGCTTTTGTTGTACGCATTTGCAAATCCAGGAATAGAACACCCGGGAACTGTCCAAGCAGGTTTGTCAGCATAAAACTAATAAAACATCCGCTTGTCTGAGACACTAACTAAGCTCACGTTAGTTCCGGTCTATCAGGGTGTCCCCAACGCAAACGCCACTTGCACCTTTTTTTTGCGTCCTGCCTTTTCGGCAGCACAGAAGAGAGAACATGAAAGTGTCCTGAGCACCAGTGAGCTTAGATAAATAAAGACTTGTAGACGACTAGTATGCATATGTGTGCTGCCCACGTGGAAGAAAAATATATGTTAAATATATTTTAAAAATATTCTTCCCAAATATATTGCCATATATTTGAAATACTACAATTTTGGCCGTATTCAATATATTTCAAAATATATAAAGTGTATGCTGAGATGTGTTTTTTTATATATTAAAAATATATGAAGAATATTTTAAAAAATTACATTTTCAAATATATGTCTTTGAAAATACATGTAATCTACATTTTTGGAATGTATTTACAAGCAGTTATAATGACTTTTTTATCTGTAAAAAAAAAAAGATGAAGAATATATTTTTTAAAAATATATTTTTAAATACAGTGAGGAACAGAAGTATTTGAACACCCTGGGATTTTGCAAGTTCTCCCACTTAGAAATCATGGAGGGGTCTGAAATTCACATTGTAGGTGCATTCCCACTCTGAGAGACAGAATTAAAAAAAAAATTCAGGAAATCACATTGTATGATTTTTAAAGAATTTATTTGTCTTGCACTACTAAACATACGTATTTGGACACCTAAGAAACAGCAAGAATTCTGGCTCTCAAAGACCTGTTACTGTGCCTTTAAATAGTCCACCTCTACTCCACTCATTAATCTAACTTAGTAGCACCTGTCTGAGCTCTTTAAAGACACCTGTCCACCCCACAGTCAGTCAGACACTAACTACTACCATGGGCAAACCAAAGAGCTGTCATAAGACACCAGAGACAAAATTGTGGACCTCCACAAGGCTGGAAAGGGCTACGGGGCAATTACCAAGCAGCTTGGTGGAAAATAGATCAACTGTTGGAGCAATTGTTAGAAAATGGAAGAGGCTAAAGACGACTGTCAGTCTCCCTCAGACTGGGGCTCCATGCAAGATCTCACCTCGTGGGGTATCACTGATGATAAGAAAGGTGAGGAATCAGTCCAGAACTACAAGGGAGGAGCTGGTCAATGACATGAAGAGAGCTGGGACCACAGTTTCAAAGGTCACTGTCGGTAGAACACTACGCCGTCATGGCTTCAAATCATGCATTGCACGGAAGGTTCTCCTGCTCAAGTCATCACATGTCCAGGCCCGTCTGACGTTTGCCAATGACCATCTGGATGATCCAGAGGAAGCATGGGAGAAAGTCATGTGGTCAGATGAGACCAAAGTAGAACTTTTTGGTCTAAACTTCACTCGTCATCTTTGGAGAAAAAAGAAGGATGAGTTGCATGAGTTACATCACTGTGTACATAACTGTTGCTATTCTGACCACGTGTGTGACCACGTTTAATATTTTGTCATGGACAGAAAGTTAGGAACAAAGAGCAACGTGACATTCTGCTTGACACTAGGCAAATCTGCCACCAAGACGTCAAACATGATTCGGCAAGTTTACAGTAATGCTGCAAGTAGTTCCTTTATTTTGAGACTGGATATTCTGGAGGGTTCAGTTTCATTGTGAATTCAAAGCAGATAGTTACACAACGAATGCACTTTACTGAACAGCTGAAAGATTTCCTTGAAAGGATGTTTTGTAATTAACTTTGGATCTAACTTTCAAATGCTGTTTTTAATACATACGCTATATTGCCAAAAGTATTGGCCCCGCCCTCCAAATCATGTGATTCAGGTGTTCCAATCACCTCCATGGCCACAGGTGTATACAGTCAAGCCCCTAGGCATGCAGACTGCTTCTACAAACATTTGTGAAAGAATGGGTCGCTCTCAGGAGCTCAGTGACTCCAAGCGTGGTCCCATGATAGGTTGTCACCTGTGCAATAAGTCCATCCGTGACCAAGTGGTAGGCCACGTAAGATGACAGAGCGGGGTCAGCGCATGCTGAAGTGCGCAGAAGTCGCCAACTGTCTGCAGAGTCAATAGCTAAAGACCTCCAAACTTGGTGTGGCCTTTAGATTAGCACAACAACAGTGCGTAGAGAGCTTCATGGAATGGGTTTCCGTGGCCGAGCAGCTGCATCCAAGCCTTACATCACCAAGTGCAATGCAAAGCATCGGATGCAGTGGTGTAAAGCATGCCGCCACTGGACTCCAGAGCAGTGGAGACGTGTTCTCTGGAGTGACCAATCACGCTTCTCTGTCTGGAAATCCGATGGACATGTCTGGGTTTGGTTGTTGCCAGGTGAATGGTACTTGCCTGACTGCATTTTGCCATGTGTAAAGTTTGGTGGAGGGGGATTATTGTGTGGGGTTGTTTTTAAGGGGTTGGGTTGGCCCCCTAGTTCCAGTGAAGGGAACTCTTAAGGTGTTAGTATACCAAGACATTTCATGCTCCCAACTTTGTGGGAAGAGTTTGGGGATGGTCCCTTCTTGTTCCAACATGACTGCACACCAGTGCACAAAGCAAGGTCCATAAAGACATGGAGGAGTGAGTCTGGAGTGGAGGAACTTGACTGGCCTGCACAGAGTCCTGACCTCAACCCCCTATAACACCTTTGGGATGAATTAGAGCGGAGACTGTGAGCCATGCCTTCTCCCCGACATCAGTGCCTGACCTGACAAATGTGCTTCTGGAAGAATGGTCCAACCTTCCCATAGACACCTTCCTAAACCTTGTGGACGGCCTTCCCAGAAGAGTTGAAGCTGTTATAACTGCAAAGGGGCGGGACCAACTCAATATTGAACGCTACGTACTAAGACTGGAATGCCATTAAAGTTCATGTGCATGGAAAGGCAGGCGGTCCAATACTTTTGGCAATGTATTGCATCTTACTCTATACTGGGGTAGGAGAGGTTTTCAGTAGCTGAGGGACTGCGGTTGCCTACACTCTTGTTTACTGATATTTGATATTTATACCATATACTCCCATCACAAGGTAGTCGTGGCCGAGTGGTTAAGGCGATGGACTAGAAATCCATTGGGGTCTCCCCGCGCAGGTTCAAATCCTGCCGACTACGTCTTATCCTTTAACTCGCTCACACTCTGAAAAATGCTACCGATAATGCAAATATAGCTCACGTCTATGAAAACTACAACTATGTCCAAGGTAAGGTAGTTCAGTAGTTTTAGTGGGTTGGATTTTTTTTTTCATTGAAAACGTGTAGTTTATTGATGAACAGTTGCACGTTACAAAAAAAAGAAGTCATAAAATAAATAAATAAATGATGACATAACAAAATGTAACAAAGCAAAAGGTCTCCAAAAGCAAGGAAATCATAGGCACATGAAACCTGCAGACCAAAAGTCCAAGCTGGCCAAGCTGGCCATTCTCTTTTATTGAAAATGTGTAGTTTATTGATGAACAGTTGTGGAAGTTCCAAAAAAAAAAAGAAGTCATACAATAAATGATGACATAATGAAAAGTAATAAAGCAACAGGTCTCCAAAAGCAAGGAAATCATAGGAGCATGGAACCTGCAGACCAAAAGTCCAAGCTGGCCAAGCTGGCCTTTTTTTTATTGAAAATGTTTTGTTTATTGATGAACAGTTGTGGAAGTTCCAAAAAAAAAGAAGTCGTACAATAAATGATGACATAACAAAATGTAACAAAGCAACAGGTCTCCAAAAGCAAGGAAATCATAGGAGCATGGAACCTGCAGACCAAAAGTCCAAGCTGGCCGTTTTTCTAATTGAAAACATATAGTTTATTGATGAACAGTTGCGGAGGTTACAAATAAATTATACAATAAATGAGGACATTTTGAAATGCAGTAAAACATCAGGTTTCCGAAAGTGCATGACATAATGATACCATTCAGTAGTGATGGGCTGAACACGGACTCACGGTCGAATGCTTGAACCTCCCTGTTCGACCGTGAACTTCGAACAGGGACAATTTACTGCGCAGTATCTTCCTGCATCCGAGTATGTTGTCAGATCCTGCTCAATTACTAAAATCCGGCCTGAGCTCTATGATGAAGTCATGAGGTATTTTAGTAATGAGACAGTAAGCCTGGGTTCAAATTAATGCGGTGCGGTGCAGTACGTCGCATGTGATTCGCACAGGAACCGCACCGCATTTCCTGTGCAAATTGCATGTGAATTCTGTGTGGTCCAATTTGAGCCTTACATTATATATGGCTCAAATCGCACCGTATCCACACCAAAAACATGCAAGACCCCTTTTTTTGGGTCCACACTAGAATCAGATTAAATGGGTATTCACACCCGTACGATCCAATTCTGCACGTCACACCACATTTTGCAGACCAATTTCGGGGTGTTGTTAACATACACGCCCGCAGTGGTTCACATGCCCGCACCGTGTCAGTGTGCACCCGGGCTCATTCATCTTTCAGCTGTCAGTGGGGTTCCCTACTGACAGCTGAATGTAATAACCAATGCATTGCCCAACAATTAAAAAATTAAAAAAAATACGACAAGGGGTCTCCTCTCCCATCCATACTAAACCCCTTGGGTCTGG